>NC_056735.1:1236966916-1237134416 GCF_019279795.1 Protopterus annectens | reverse complement strand
TGGATCATTCTGCACATATGAAAAGAAGGTACCCCAATTTTAACATTTCTCCTTGCTCATAGTGCAGAATAATACAGAATTATATATAACAGCAAATTAAGACAGATTAAGCACTAAAACAGAATAATAACAAATAATCTCATCATGGCTGGCTTAAGTCAGAATGGTTAAGAACTATTGTTATACGAAGCGATGACAATGAAAATAACAGGATACACAAACCGGACAGTAAGCAAGCAGAAACAGAAAAAGGCAAATCTGCCAAGTCCATTTACTAAGTTAATCTGAAGTATCTTTTAGAAAGACCAGAAGTTGTTAACAGTTTTGCAAATCTCCCTGAAACATTTACATTTCTAGATTACATTTAGATGATCCTTCAGCTCATTTGCAGTTTCAGCAAGTAGCATATTTCCAGCATATTGAGTTAATTTATGGCATTGCTTTTTCACCCACTAAAGGCATAAAAGGCCTCAGTATGGATAAGAATACTTGCTCATCTGACCAGAGTGAGTAGCTACAATTTTTTATAATAGGTATTTTAGCTGGCAATATTGGCATTTCATCTTAAAGAACTTAAATATGATGAGTGCTGTGCGGAAACTAGGTGCACCATTAATCAAAAGCCAGTTTACATTCTAGAGCAGCATGAAATGGACCAGCCTAAACTCTGCAAGGATAATAAACTGGCATATTTTGTTTACAGCCTTCGGAAAGTGAGCTACGTTTTGAGATGAGTTATGTGCATTGTAAATGTAGTATCCTCATACCTGCTTATGTTGTCCTATTTATGTATATTATGTTATGTTTTCTTGTTCCATATATGTTATTATAATGTTACTCTGTTGTATAACAGGTGCTATTTATATTGTACAGTTCTGTTTCTGGAACTTTCTCCACTGAAAATAGGATACAGCAAAGTTGAACACAGTAATCAAAACATATATATATATATATATATATATATATATATATATATATATATATGCATATTTTAATATATATATATATATATATATATATATATATATATATATATATGGATCTATATGAGTTCTTCGACAGATCACAACATCGACGGCAAAAGATTGACAGCGAAAAGACCGACAGTTCAAAAGCACGACACCTCATACACTCCACACCACCACAACAACAATTAACAAACAAAACAAATCCCCACTCCAAAAACCACACACACAACACAAGCAAACCAAACTCCTAACAAACCAACACTAAACCTTACATACACAACTATCTACAACCCTAACCCAAACCCTAACCCTAAGGTCCGTCACTATCGCACACTCACCTAACTCGCGCCCTAACCCTAACTCACTTAACCCACCTCTAACCCAGAAAATATCACTACTACACACTTACCTGACCCGAGCCCTAACCCTAACTCACTTAACCCACCCCTATCCCCACAGACCGTCAACATCGCACACTTACCTTACTCGCACCCTAACGTCCATCACTACCGCATACATACACATCCTTTCCCCATCACGGTGTTCTCAGCGTCGGTGTCGTGCTTCTGAACTGTCGGTCTTTTCGCTGTCGAACATTTGCCGTCGATCTTCTGATCTGTCGATGAACTCATAGGGACCCATATATATATATATATATATATATATATATATATATATATATATACATACATACATACATATGTGTGTATATAAAATGACAGGAAGGGCACTCTCAAGTTTGAGAATAAACAAATCATACATTCATTACCAGAGCCCTTCTTGCATCAGGAATGCGCAGATCAGTTTTTTTGGTAACGGAGCTTTAACTTGTAAACAATTTTATAGACAATTGTATGATACTTACGGACAAAGATTGGTCAAAAATAACATTTGTGTATTTGCCATAAGAACTCAGCAACAGAAATATTCAGAGGGTTATGCAGGAGAAGATGACCACAGTCTATGTCTCTTGAGTCACATTATTTTAGCTTTCCATCATCATCTTTCGGCTTTTCCTGTTAGGGGTCGCCACAGCGGATCATCTCTTTCCATTTCTTCCTATCCTCTGCATCTTGCTCTGTCACATCAATCGCCTGCATGTCCTCTCTCACCACGTCCATAAACCTTATCTTAGGCCTTCCTCTTTTCCTCTTACCTGGCAGCTCCATCCTTAGCATCTTTTTCCCAATATACCCATCATCCCTCCTCAGCACATGTCCAAATCAACACAATCTCATCTCTCTTGTTTTGTCTCCAAACTGTCCAACATGAGCTGACCCTCTAATATACTGATTCCTAATCCTATCCATCCTAGTCACACTGAGTGCAAATCTTAACATCTTTAACTCTGCACATCCAGCTCTGACTCCTGCCTTTTTGTCAATGCCACTGTCTCCAACCCATATAACATAGCTGGTCTCACTACCTTCTTGTAGACCTTCCCTTTCACTCTTACTGGTATCTATCTGTCACAAATCACTCCTGACACTCTTCTCTACCCATTCCACCCTGCCTGTACTCTCTTCTTCACCTCTCTTCTACATTCACCATTACTCTGAACTGTTGATCCCAAGTACTTAAACTCGTCCACCTTTACCAACTCTACTCCCTGAATCCTCACCATTCCTCTTCCCTCCCTCTCATTTACACACATATATTCTGTCTTAGCCCTGCTGACCTTCATTCCTCTGCTCTCTAGAGCATATCTCCACCTCTCCAGGGTCTCCTCAACCTGATTCACTATAGATCACAATGTCATCTGCAAACATCATAGTCCACGGGGCCTCCTGTCTGATCTCATCTGTCAACCTGTCCATCACCACTGCAAATAAGAAAGGACTCAGAGCTGATCCTTGATGTAATCCCACCTCCACCTTAAACGGATCTGTCACTCCCACTGCAGTCCTCACCACTGTCACACTACCCTCGTACATATCCTGTACCACTCTTACATACTTC
Source organism: Protopterus annectens (assembly GCF_019279795.1). Lineage (NCBI taxonomy): Eukaryota > Metazoa > Chordata > Ceratodontiformes > Protopteridae > Protopterus > Protopterus annectens. Next base: position 1,237,131,489 of record NC_056735.1, on the reverse strand, counting down.
TCTGCCACTCCCGACTTCCTCATACAATACCACAACTCTTCTCTAGGCACCCTGTCATATGCCTTCTCCAAGTCTACAAAGACACAATGCAACTCCTTCTGACCTTCTCTGTATTTCTCCAATAACACTCTCAGAGCAAACATTGCATCTGTAGTGCTCTTTCCTGGCATGAAACCGTACTGCTGATCACTAATCATCACCTCCCTTCTTAACCTAGCTTCTACTACTCTTTCCCATAACTTCAAGCTATGACTGATCAATTTTATCCCTCTGTAGTTACTGCAGCTCTGCACATCACCCTTATTCTTACAGATAGGTACCAAAACTCTTTTTCTCCACTCCTCAGGCATCCTCTGACTTTCCAAAATTTCATTAAACAATCTAGTTAAAAATTCCACTGTCATTTCTCCTAAGCACCTCCATGCTTCCATTGGGATGTCATCTGGGCCAACAGCCTTTCCATTCTTCATCCTCTTCATAGCTGTCCTTACTTCCTCCTTGCTAATCAGTTTCACATCCTGGTTCACTATCCCCACATCATCCAACCTTCTCTCTCTCTCATTCTCTTCATTCATCAGCCTCTCAAAATACTCTTTCCATCTACTCAACACACTCTCCTCTCTTGTGAGTACCTTTCCCTCACTATCCTTTATAACCCTTACTTGCTGCACATCTTTCCCAGCTCTGTCCATCTGTCTGGCCAATCGGTACAGGTCCTTTTCTCCCTCTTTAGTGTCCAATCTCTCATACAACTCTCCATACGCCTTATCCTTAGCTTTTGCCACCTCTCTCTTTGCCATGCGCCTCATGTCCTTATACTCATGTCTACTTTCTTCATCTCTTTGACAATCCCACTTCTTCTTCGCCAGCCTCTTCCTCTGTATACTCTCCTGTACTTCCTCATTCCACCACCAGGTCTCCTTGTCCTCCTTCCTCTGACCAGATGTCACACCAAGCACCTTTCTAGCAGTCTCCCTTACTAGTTCTGATGTAGTTACCAAGCTATTCGGTAACTCTCCACTGCCTCCCAGTGCCTGTCTTAACTCTTCCTTAAACTCCACTTCACAATCACCCTTTTTTAACTTCCACCATTTAATCCTTGGCACTGCTTTCACACTCCTCCTCCTCTTCTTGATCACCAACATCATCCTACAGACCACCATTCTATGCTGCTTAACTACACTTTCCCCTGCCACCACTTTACAGTCTCCAATCTCCTTCAGACTGGCCCGCCTACATAGGATATAATCCACCTGTGTGCATCTTCCTCCACTCTTGTACATCACCCTATGCTCCTCCCTCTTCTTAAAATACATATTCACCACAGCCATGTCCATCCTTTTTGCAAAATCCACAGTCATCTGACCTTCTGCATTCCTCTCCTTAACACCATACCTACCCATCACTTCCTCATCCCCTCTGTTCACTTCACCAACATGCCCATTAAAGTCCGCTCCAATCACTAGTCTCTCACCCTTGGGTACACTCACCACAACTTCATCCAACTCACTCCAAAATTTCTCTTTCTCATCCATCGCACACCCAACTTGTGGAGCATATGCACTAACAACATTCATCATTACACCATCAATTTCAAGCTTCATAAACATCACTCAGTCAGACACTCTCTTCACGTCTAAAACACTCTTGGCATATTGTTCCTTTAGTATAACCCCCTACCCCATTTCTCCTGCCATCCACACCATGATAGAATAATTTGAACCTGTTTCCTAAACACCTGGCCTTACTTCCCTTCCATCTGGTCTGTTGCACGCACAATATATCAACCTTCCTTCTCTCCATCATATCAGCTAGCTCTCTTCCTATACCAGTCATACTGCCAATATTCAAAGTTCCTACCCTCATTGTTACACTCCTAACCTTCCTCCTCTCTTCCTGCCTTTGGGCATGCCTTCACCCACTTCTTCACCTTCGATCAACAGTAGCCCAATTTCCGCCAGCGCCCTGTTGGCTAACAGTACTGGTGGCGGTCGTTGTTAACCTGGGCCTTGACCGATCTGGTATGAAAATATGAAATTTTTGCACCATAAGTGATGTGGCAGAATTTTTACACCGGATGCCCTTCCTGACGCAACCCTCCCCATTTATCCGGGCTTGGGACCGGCACAAAGAAATGCACTGGCTTGTGCATCCCCAGTGGCTGGGTTCATTATTTTAGCTTTTGAAAATTTCAAAAAAATAAATAAATAATACTGAAATGAAAGACTTAAAAAAGTTGGCTTCACATTCTGAAAAAGTTGTAATAAAATAAAAGCACATTAAATATGCCACATTACTTGACTGTAGGAAATACACAATTTGTATACTGTGGGGTACAGAGTTTATGTCTAGCTATATGTTTCCCTGCGATGTGCAGTCACCTACTTATCAACACATTCTTCAAATCCCAAATTTATCAGTCTGTTCACCAGAACAGAGTGATCAAGAAAGTCAAAAGCACATATTACATCAAAAAGATGATCTGTCTGACGGTCCTTATCCATGTTATTATACATTTGATAAGTAATGAAAGATGGCAGAACACATGCTGAATTCTTAAAAATACATGCTATGCATTGGTTAAATATGTATTTACCAATATAATCTAGGACATGACAATATACTAACTTCTTTAATATTTTAGTGAATGGACAAAAGGTCAGAATGGGGGAAAAGTACTGGTACAGGAAGTATGGTATTTTAGGAAGGTGAAAGATAATATCATGCTTAGCATGCAGATCAACTATAGATGTAGAAAATGAGAGGTTAAAGATGAAACAAAGCTTCTTGGTGAGCAACCATTTTCTGAAAAGCTGGTTAAAGAACTAAGATTTCTGCAGAAAATTTTTGTAACTTTTCCAATAGTTTGTGAATAGAGGTAGTACATATTTAAAGTGATATCATGAAATACTGGAAGAGTAAGTAATGAGCAAAGGTAGAGACATTGGTGGTCTGGACATTCGTAAGGAAATAAGTCTTTGTACATATTGCATTTATCAGTGTTTGCTGCATAAAAAAACATTTTGACTCATTTTCTAGGTCTGTCTGTCCCCTTGTAAATCTCGTGACAAGGTGATAACTTGCACTTAATGAATAATAATAATAATAGTAATTAGAGTTATAGACTTCTTTTAGTTCAGAAAATGTATATTAATTCATATTCTCTTATTCTGTCAATGTCTCAAGTTAATTGTTTTCTGTTTTAAGAAATCTGCTTGGCCTGGTGATTTTGTTCTATGTGAGAGATAGACACTTAAATTATCTAGACTTGACATTTCACATGTTTTTTCATTGGTTAAATTGTTTCTTGAGTGATACTTAAATTCACAGTGAAATACTGAGCCTTTGTCTTTGTCTGAATGACTTCAAGCCTGCATAAAATAAAGCCATGCTGATGATTCCCTGCTAGGTTTTCTCACCCATCTTCCCATTTGTTGAGCTGCTTTTGAAACCTGGTTATTTTAAGCTTCCCACCTCTATTGTAAATTGAGTTTAATGAGCTCCTTCCTTTCTGCACTGCTGCTGATTGAACTATGCATTTGCCTTTCTTGTGCTTATATTTAAAAAAGTGCATTTTGATTCTTATTGTCTGTTCTACTGATTTACTTCATCTGAATTCATTATCTAGCTAGCTGTTGGATAAAGTAGTGTATTTTTATTCTCTAGCAAGCACTTGTTTTTACATTGAGGTCAATGGATTTTCTATCTAGTACACTTATAGCCTCTGGTCTGTTTAGGTCAGGGAAACACTTGAGATTTCTGCTTGAAGTTTTATTGGCTGGAGGGCTTGTTAATCAGCTTATCTTGTTTTAGTGCTTTTAAAAGTTCTGTACAATTGAGTGACTCTTGGCTAATTTATACAAAGTGAAGTACTTTTACTGAATAATCACACTTTTGAGTTGTTTAAAGTACACTGCTGTACCCAATTCTTTAAGCTTGCTTGTGGTAGCATTTCACTGCAGACACTCCTTCACTGTGCTTTTACATTAGGAGGACTGGGATTATTCATCTAGTAGCAGTAGGTGTTTACCTGGTCTATCTGAGCTGGAAACACAAAAGGGCTCTAAGCATTTTTTGCACTTCTCATATATTGTGACTGTACTTCAGCAGTTTCAAAAAACTGTACTGTCCGCTGCTGCTTTGCACTGTATTGCATTATATCTGTTATTTGCAGGGGCTGTTGTACGTAGTTTGTGTGGTTCTTGATACATATGGGCTCCAAACCAACTATTCTAAATGTGTTTTTCTGCACTCTTGTGGCAGACATGCTGATCCAACCTGCCTGAGTTTGGGATTGCTTGTGAAAGGCTTATTGTGTACTTTCCAAATTGGTAGTTAGTTTAAAGCTTGTTTCTCTTTGCTTGTACGGTGCTGCTCTTTGCAGAGTAGTGGATAACAGTGCCCTGTATAGATGCAAATACCTAGAAGCTCAGTTTTTCCCTAAATAGTAGTCAGTGAAAGCCTTCCAAGCTTCTCTGCTGCTCTAGGAGCAACTCATTTGCCAACTGAGCAGCACTGACTTTTTGTTTAACCTTAGCCTATACAAAGTATAGGTCCCTCTTGTAGTCTCAACACTGCCAGTACAGTCCTGTCAAATTATTCCATTCTCTTCCCTAGTTAAACATGCAGTAGGATCCTGCTGTCATGGATGGGCAGTTTCCCATCAGCTCTCTGGCCATCCAGATAGACATGGGCAACCTAAGGCAATGTAGCAATTATTTCATGTATACTGGCAACCACCTACCCCTGAAACAAGCAAATACTTTATGTGAGACGTAATTATACAATTAAATTGGAGGCAAGACTCTCACATAAGGACAAATGGAATGCTAACAGGTTGTCAGCACACACACTTCCACTCTGAATAAGGACATGACACACAAACTCACATATGCAGAGGTACTCACTAGTAACTTACCAAAAGATCAGAAGCCTCCAAAATGGAAACTATGTACACACATAACAATGCACAAAACACCCACAACACATTAACACACACCAGTGTCTCAACAAATAAGACCATAAGGCATCACGCCACAAAACCTAATATATTGGTCATGGGTGGCTCCATTGTGAAACACACAGATGTTCCCCTATCCAGGCTGAATAAGGAGCAAGTTATGGTTAACTGTCTGTCAAGTGCCAGGATCCATCAAGTCACTGAAACACTGAAGTATTCAATCACAAGTAACAATTTGACTCCATCATAGTCCATGTGGAGATGAATGACCCGAGACGTACCTCATTGGACTATATGAAGATAGACATGATTGAGCTCTCAGATTGTGTCACAGGCGGGTATAAGCCTAGCCTTGAGCAGCACTCTACCTTCTCCAAGGATGCCACTATACAAACAAAAATGATCAACGTTAACAATTGGCTTAGCTTCTAGTGTCATTCCAAGAGGATCCAATATCTCTCAGCCTGAGAAGACATGGTTGACAGGCCACACTGCTTTGCCATAGATGATCTTCACTTATCTCCAATAAACTTTTGGATACTAGCAAAAGCACTTGCCTCCCCCATATTGCCTTTTTTAGGTAATGTCAAAACAACAAAATTTCCAATGTACAAAAATCCACTTGAGTCAAACTCAAGGTTATACTGCATATTTATATTTACCATTTTTAATGAACTAAAATCACTAGTTTTGCTCAGCTACTACTCCTATATTAAATAACATGCAACACTGAGCATTTCTGTCATTAGTAGTTATGGTTAACAAGGTTTATATAACAAATTCAGTAAGTAGTATGCAGTGATATTGAATTGAAGTAGTAGATGAGTATGCTGAAAAGTAGAACATTGTGTGTGCTTGTGGATGCTCAGTGTTGCCTTGTGGAATTCTGTGTTGCTTACTGGCACTTGGACCTATTGAATAATGTCTTGGTATTTCTATTTAACTGGTATACAGGTGTGGTGTGTGTGTGTGTGTGTGTGTGTGTGTGTGTGTGTGTGTGTGCGTGTGTATGTGTGTGTGAGAGAGACTGGGGTACATTTCCACTGGAATGAAGTCTGCAAGAATTTAAATGAGAAGATATTTTGCTTTTAGAGCCACAAAGATGCACTTTCAGAATGAAATGCTCACGCTGCTTCATCATTCAGTAAGGAGCACTGTGAAAGTGACATGGCAGCACAAGCAGCAATGTGTGGATGTGGGTGTAGCTTGTTGGGGGCAGCAGTCTGGGAGCTGTGAGTACAAATCTGAAAATCCTGCCTACACCCCTGACTGTGAGGAAATACATCAGGAGTTTGGGTCTCATGGGTTCTGTGATTGTCATGTTAGGTCTGTTAAGACTCCACATGAGAAAGATACAGTGGCATCTGAAGTATCTTTAGTCCCAGCACCAACACCCTTTGTTTTTTCAAATCACAGTGTGAGGTTTGTCAGAAGTAAAATTACTTGATGGAGACAACAGATATCCTTAAATCCAGGTCTCACCTTCTCTTTCCATGTTCCAAACAGTCAGTCACCACAGACACCTGGGACTTTGCTTGGGAATCAGTTTTGGGAGGGATTAAAGTGCAGCGGGTGTGGCAAACTAAGGACAGATGCAGGCATGAAATGAAAAACAGATACTTTCCTGATCAAGGCACTCAGCTCTCTGAATCATCTTTTGTCCCCAGAAGCTGATGTTGTTACAGACAATACCATAATCTATGGTACATCAACAAGCAAGGGGGGGGGGGGGCAGATTGTAAACCCTTTGCAGGCTAGTCATGTTAGCCTGGGATAAAGTTTCACAATGCAGTCTCATTCATAGACATCCTACATTCCATCAGAATAAAATTATGTGGCGGACAAACTAAGCAGGACAAGGGCAAACCCTCAAGAATGGAAACTGGATCAGAATCTTCCAAGATTTGATCCATATGTGCATAGTTCCTCAGGTAGACCTCTTTGCCTACTGTTTGAACAATCAGCTGACAAGATTCTGCTCCAGGACTTCATGCAAGAAGGTCGGGAAGAAAGATGGCTTTTCTTTTTCTTGGACAGGAATGCTTCTGTATGCTTTTCCACCCTTTCCACTAATATCCAGGGTACTTCTGAAGACTCAGAAGGAATCTCCCAAGATCATTGTGGTGACTTCTTTCTGGCGCAGGCAACTGTGGTTCTCCCTTCTTTTGTAAATGACCAGGGGCAGTTATAACAACCCTCCTTACAGATTGAATCTATTCATACACGAACATGGGTGTTTGGTACACCCCAAAACCAATCACCTTCAACTGACTGCCTGGATGATAGTCTTAATTCCTTTTAAGCACTTACTGAGGATGTGCAGCAAGTACTAAATGAGGCAAGAAAACCTGCTATTAGAAAATCATATATTAGCAAATGGAAAAGGTTTTCTGGTTAATGCCAACAAAATTACCAGCACCCATTCACGGCTAGTTGTTCTCTGTTTTTACAATATTTTTGTGAGTTACTATCTATGGCCTTTCTTATTCCTCTATCAAAGTTAATTTAGCAGCCATTTCAGCATGTCTGCCTATGGCTCTTTCTCTTTTAATGCAGTCTCATGTCAAAATATTTTTGAAAGAAGTTTTGTATAAGAGGCCTCCAAGAAAACCAGTGGCCCCTCCTTGGGATCCTAATTTTGTGTTAGAAGTGAACATTTGCTCCATTTGAACTACTTAACCTAGCTGACCTGAGGTTCTTAACATTGAAAACAGTTTTACTGATTGCTCTGACCTCTACAAGAAGAGTATCTGAGTTGCAAGCTCTTATGGTGAGTCAACCCTACCACATTTTTCACAGGGATGGGGTTTCCTTGAGAACTAATCCTTCTTTATGCCTAAAGTGGTATCCAAATTTACTTTAAGCCAAGCTATCCATCTCCCCATTTTCTTTCCTAAACCCAAACATTAGGGAGAAAAGATACTCCATACATCGGATGTCCACAGACAACTCAAGTACTATTTTTACAGAACTAAATCTTTCAGATCTTTGAATCAATTGTTCATTTCTAGTGAAGGTAAGAAGAAGGAACAATTTGTGTCATCATCATCATCTTCTTTTGGCTTTTCCCATTAGAGGTCACCACAGCGGATCATCTGTTTCCATTTCTTCCTCTCCTCTGCATCATGCTCTTTCACACCAACCACCTGCATGTCCTCTCTCACCACATCCATAAACCTTATCTTAGGCCTTCATCTTTTCCTCTTTCCTGGCAGCTCCATCCTTAGCATCCTTTTCCCAATATACCCAGCATCCCTCCTCAGCACATGTCCAAACCAACGCAATCTCACCTCTCTTGCTTTTTCTCCAAACTGTCCAACCTGAGCTGACCCTCTAATATACTGATTCCTAATCCTGTCCATCCTAGTTACACCCAGTGCAAATCTTAACATCTTTAACTCTGCCACATCCAGCTCTGACTCCTGCCTTTTTGTCAATGCTGCCGTCTCCAACCCATATAACATAGCTGGTCTCACTACCCTCTTGTAGACCTTCCCTTTCACTCTTATTGGTACTCGTCTGTCACAAATCACTCCTGACACTCTTCTCCACCCATTCCAACCTGCCTGTACTCTCTTCTTCACCTCTCTTCCACACTCGCCATTACTCTGAACTGTTGATCCCAAGTACTTAAACTCATCCACCTTTACCAACTCTACTCCCTGCATCCTCACCATTCCTCTACCCTCCCTCCCTCTCATTTACACACATATATTCTGTTTTAGCCCTGCTGACCTTCATTCCTCTCCTCTCTAAAGCATATCTCCACCTCTCCAGGGTCTCCTCAACCTGGTCCCTACTCTCACTACATATCACAATGTCATCTGCAAACATCATATTCCATGGGGCCTCCTGTCTAATCTCATCTGTCAACCTATCCATCACCACTGCAAATAAGAAAGGGCTCAGAGCTGATCCTTGATGTAATCCTACCTCCACCTTAAACGTATCTGTCACTCCCACCGCAGTCCTCACCAATGTCACACTACCCTTGTACATATCCTGTACCACTCTTACATACTTCTCTGCCACTCCCGACTTCCTCATACAATACCACAACTCCTCTCTAGGCACCCTGTCATATGCTTTCTCTACGTCCACAAAAACACAATGCAACTCCTTCTGACCTTCTCTGTATTTCTCCAACAACACTGTCAGAGCAAATGCATTTCAAAATCGTTGTCTAAGGTTTTTCCCTTTTGTTATACTTACAGCAAAGCTATTCTAGGCATGGTCAATGCCCACACTACCAGGGCCTTGGCTTCATCTGATTTTGTTTGGAAAGGGTTGGATTCTAGAAGCAGCAACCTTTTCCTCTGTACATACTTTTACAAAGGGCTATAAGTTTTATTCCTTCTTTTTGTCTACATCAGGCTTTGCAAGAACCATTCTCCAGGAGTTCATGAATTCTTCTCCTCCTACCTCCGAAATGTAATAAGCTAGGGTAATCTACTTATATAGTTAATGCTACTGCAGCAGTGATCAATATGATGAACATAGTAGATTTGTGTAAGTAAACTTCATAACAGTAGATGTTCGAATGATCACTGCTGTAGTAGCCACTCCCTCTGTTCCTCATGTTTTTGGTGTGTTTTTTACACCAGGGTGTGGTTATTTATTTTTTCTACTACTTAACATTGCCCTTTCAGGGTTCAGCCTGCTTTTCTCTGTTGGCAGGAAAGCTCTGAAGGGCTTGAAGCCCAAACTTGTCTTTTAGTCAGCTCCAGTGGAGCTGTTTGACAGTTTGGGAGTGTAGAAGGTTACCTGAAGCTTTGGAAACCAGCCAGTTGTTTTATCCTTGGCAGGATATAACCCATAACTTAGGCTATTGCAGCAGTAATCATTCAAACATCTACCGTTATGGTACACTTAGTTACACAACTGTACTTTTTTGTCACCATGGCAGACCCTGAAATAAGTCCATATGAATCATAGGTTCATAGGTGTGTACTAGACTAATGGCCCTGTGGCCTTTATAAGCCTAGCCATAGGATTACCCTGGCATAGTGCCACCCGACCTTAGTTCCCAGTGCCTCTGTTGAGTAGAGCCATTGGAGTTATCCCTGGGGTGAATTTTCTGTTTCCCATCCACTCATCAAGATTTCACTTGAAGAGGGTCAGAGAGGTGCTCTGCTTGACATGTATGGGAAGTCTATTCCATAGCATGGGCAGTCTCTGGGTTATGAACCCGTCCCTCCAGCATGTTCTGTTAATTGTGGTAATGAAGTTGAGGTCTCTGGAGCATGTGGTGCGGAGGGATTGGAATTTCTTTAGATGTAACATTTCTAGCAGAGCTGGGTCAAACATGGCTTTGTAAGTCAAGCAGAGCTTGCCTCTAAGTAGGCGATATGAGATGGAGAATAGTTGGAGTTTGAGTCTGTTCATACAGGTCAAGTGTTTAAGGCCTAGGATCCTGTTTGTGAGGTACTTTTGCGGCATCTTCAGTTGTTGCAGGTGTCTAGTGAGGTACATGCCAAATGGTGCATTGTACAAGATGATTGGCCTAATGAGGAAAGAGTACAGGGAGGCAATGACCTCTTTCTTCCTGGATGCAAAACCCTTAGTAATGATATGTGCCATATAGAAGGACAAGGTTTTCTGCCTTGGTTACCAATATACTTCATTCAACCTTTTTTTTCTTTAAGATATGGAAAGGTAAGCATGGGACATTTCTCATGGAACACTACTTCAAAGTTCAGTGCCCTAATTAAGAATGCAATTCTCCCAGTATCCCCCAAACAGGTGGCAACAACGACCTTTATTACATTCAGGGACTCAGTATAACTGCAATTGAGTGTTTTATTAATGAGAAGTTGAAACTACATTGTTACTTTTTATCTGACAACTAAGAAATTTATATAATCAAAACTATAAACAATGTAGAAACGTTATGGGTATTTTCCATAATGACAGATCTAGATGATGTTGTTATGCATGAACCAGTACTTCTGACACCATACATTTTAGGACTATTTGGCTGATGATATTTTCCCAGGCTGTCAGCTCCAACCTTCTATCCCAAAATGCATGTTAAGTGGCACATTTTTCCAGTTTTAAGCCAAGAAAAAAGTTCTCAAGAACTAGGACTTCAAAGAGGGAAAGGTAATAGAATGGGAAGAGGTTAAGAATTTATTTTGACTGCAGGCTCAAGATTGCTTTCCCTATCAAGGACTGATATCAGAGTATAAGCAAAGAGAAAGAAATAGGGGGCTGCTAAATGAAAGACCAGCACTGGTAGAGTTTTTAGTAGAATCTAGGACAGAAGTTGCTGTTAAAAAGGGATAATTAGTAGAACATACAATATATTTCATGATAGCTATAAGAATCAATCAGAGGAGGTTAGAAATTATTGTGAAGAGAGAATAGATAAGCAATTCACAGAGAAACAATGGGGAGATTTTATATATGACTCCCAAATATGCAACAAAGTCTAGAAGATTTAGGATTTTTGCTTGTAAGTATTTGCATAGGTATTTTTATATCCCAAGTAGACTCCAAAACTATTTTTCCTCAGGTAGACTGCAAATGTTGGAAGTGTGATGGGGAAGAAAGAGGTAATTGGGAACATATTCTTGGGACTGTAATGACTTGACACACTTAAAGAAATCAGTGCAGACAACTCTATCAGAAATACTGGGTGAGCAAATTCATATAACCAAAGATGATGTTTTTGTGCTATGATACAGGCTTCAAATTGCCTGGACATAGTAAGGCCTCACTGAAACTAATTATGGTGGTTGCCAAAAAAAAAAGCAATTACTAGAAAATGAAAATCAAAGTCTAAATCAACTGTACTTGAAGTAATGAATATAGTAACAGATAAAACAACTGGAAATGGGATCTTTATAAAAGTGGTAGGAGCAAATTACATGGAAAAATGGGAATTGTGGGCACAATATATACAGAATAAAGTGTTACAGGAGGTAAGATGTTTAAAAGAAGGTGGGATTTGAATGAACTATTTGACTATCAATGAGTGGATAGGTTATAAGTGATGTATAATGTTTGCAACTAAAAATATGTCAATATGGGTTGTTTTCATGTACATAAGTGTACAATTGCCTATGTCATAAATGATAGTTTAATAAAGATGTTTCTTGTTTAAAAAAAGAACTAGGGCTTCAACTCCAATAAACACGGGACACTGGAACAAATAGAAAGGTGACTGGAGGGAGGGGCAGTTACTAAAATGGACATGTTTAACAGATCTTTCATTGTGCTAAGTACCCATATTTTTTATGTATGATAAGAGTACATCTTCAGTAATAAGTAGAATAAAGTTACATTTAATCCTCTTTGGTGGCTGCTTTATAAAAAATAAATAAACATATCTATAATAACCATGTAGTAGAAGAAGATGTGGACTTAGCAATTATGTCCAACTAATATGACCAAGTCTCTTTGGCACAAATGTCATGTAGCATTTTAATGTAGAAGAATATTTTAGGTGTAGACTATCAGGACAGTGTCTTATATTCTGTCTGCAGAGTTCTCCAACATTTTTCTTAAAAGAAAGAGGTATATTTATACTGCTAACAAGAGAACAACCATTTTGGGGTTGACATAATGGTTAAGGTGTTTACCTCATAGACACAAGCTACAAGGTTTAACTCTCACCTTTAGGAAATTGACTAGGGTTAAAATGGCCCACAAGAGCAATGAGTCAAATACTTACCTATTAACTATTAATTTCCTGTCCCAAATTACCCTTAACAAAGGGAACAAAGAGACTGAGATGTATCCATATAGTACCCCAGATACAGACAAATCCCAGAAAATTTAGGAGGCACACTGTCTCATATGAGTGTGCTGATCATAAAATGGGCAAATTAATGGACTGCTTTAAATTTGCTTCTGTAGCCATTTTAGGCATAAAGGAGGGAATTATTCTGAGAAGAAACACTAACCTTAGGAAAGTTGAAATTGTGAGGTTTACAGAAAGTGCCTGAAGCTCAGAAATTTTTCAGGCAGAAGTAACATATAACAAAATCAAGGATTTCCAAGTTAAAACATTTAGGCCTGTAAATGCATTTGACTAAATGGGAGGGAGGCTAACTTCTCCAATATGAAACAAATGTTACTTGGAGGGGCAAGATCTCTCAATGGAGTTTTGTAAGAATGTAACTTTAAGAAATGTTTTGCATAACTTAAGGGAGACCAAGGATGTGTAATTGTAGAATGCACTTTGATAATAAAGTAAGAGAGATGCATATCAAATATCTTTAACTGATATATGACATGAGATACTAATGCAAAAAGAGGGTTCTGGCCTTTCTATTTGCCCCTGTAGATTCTTTGAGTAGAAGATCTCTGAGGGAAGGAAGAATAAATACTACTCTGTTAGAAAAGCTGTAAAATCTTGCTATTGCTGAAACTGTAATAAACTTAAGAATATGAAGGTTTTAGCACAACATCACTAGTGGGTGTGACAGCAATATTTTTTGTCTATCTGAGGAAATGTTTCACTGAAAAATATTATGAGAATTGCTGCAGAAGCAGAAAGTAAGCCTGCTTTCACCAGAAGGAGGTTCTCAGAATCACAGTGGATTTGTGAAGCTTGGTCTTCTACATAAACCTTATCACCAGAAGAAATCTGGAAAGCATAGAGAAGACCATCAGGCCATGGATCAATATATCCCTCATCTGACCACTGGTCAGGAAGAGTAGTGAGAAAAATGTGGGACATTTGGTAATGGTCAGAGATGCAAAGATTTGGGGTAATGTTTTAACCTATTTGAATGATTAATTTAGCTACATTTGGACTGATGGGCCACAAGTGTGACATCAAGAAACAATGGTTTTGTCTGTCAGAGAATTAGCCTCTCCCAGAATATGATTGCCACTGATGAATTACAGCAACTGTGTTACCTATGGCCAAACTCATGGCTTCCTTGCACAAGCAGTATAAATGAGTTCCTCCTTGCTTGTTAAGGTACCAACAATTGCAATACTGTCAAAGTGAATTCTCAAGATACCTTTCTCACAGAATTACTTCCATGATGGCTGCATACTGAGCAACATAATAGCTTCACCTCTTCCACTGTGAAAACAGAAACTGAGAAAAAGGAGGATCATTGAAAGATTTTTTGGTAAATTAATTTACTAGCTAGTAAATACACTGTCTGGATGCCAACAAAGAAATTTGGAAAACCTGAAAGAAAATCAACCACAAAAGGTAAAGAGAAAACACTGTCTTGGAAGGATTCGGCAGATGTTTGGAAAACAGTTAAAGTTTCACATTTAGTTCAGGAGATGGCTTTCCGTAATCTAGAGGAAAAATAAATCAAATCTACTCCAAATGAAACATTGAAGAAATATATCAATATTATAGAACAAAAGGCTGGAAAAATAGAAACTTTAACTAGCTATTCAGATGAGCTACAAAATTCTGAGGTTGACATTAAGAAAAAGCTGGCCAAATATGAGGTTTCTCAAGAAAAACTGTTTAAAAAATAGTACAGTTAGAAGACAGAGCATGCCAAAAAAAAATAAAAATAAAAAAAAAAAAGCTGAGATTTTCTGCTGTACCAGAGGAACAGGAAGGAATGGACTGTATAAATTTTATGAAAGCACAAATAAGCAACTTGACTGGTGTTCTGCAGCAGAATTTGTTGCTTGAAAGTGCACATCACATGCATGCTACAAACCTGGCTATAAGAAAGCATACAAAACCTATAAAAAGTAAAGATTCAGTCATACCAGCAGAAAGAGTTGATCCTGGCAAAATTGTGGCAGATGGGCAAAGTATTAAAATTTGGAGACAGAGTGTTTGTAGGGAATAATAATTCACTGCACACCAGGCAGAAAATAAATACATTTATCCCAGCAATCAAGGAATATCAAGAGGCAGGTATGAGATTCAAGGTGGTTTTTCTAGTTGTCTTCAAAGTGTGTTTTTTTTTCTGGAGGATCAAATTAATTTTTTGATGCAGAACAGGCTAAGGAGAAAATACAAAGTTCATCCAAAAAAAAATGAGTCAGCAAACAGAAGGTGAATGTGATTCTCATTCTTCTGATGGTAAGTTTCATACAGAGACTTTGCCAGTGAAACCTTATCCAGTGTTCTAAAGGAAATGCTTGAGAGACAGAAAAAAGCACAGAAGTTGGCCAGAAAAATCAGCAACACCTTGGACTTGAGCAAGAGTCTGGTGTTGAGAAATCGAGATGAACAGGAAGAAGACCAGCAACTCTGAAATTAGTGTATAAATAAAAAACTATAAAGCATCTTATCACATTTTTGAAATATGGTTTTGCAAGAAATGTGTCTGAAAAACACTGGACTTTTGTTGTCTTTGTTCATCTTGTGGATGGACTATAAAGCCTATAGCCCACTTTATATCATTAATGTTTAGAAGAATACTAAAAGGGGAAAGACTGACTCGGATGCTCTAAATAAAAATCTGCCTAAGCAGCAGAGAACTCCAAAGCAGACATCCAAGAAACCTCCACCCTCAAACAACCATGTATCACATACTTCACAAAATCAGTGTGCCATGCAACCACAGCCCTTAAGGCACAACAACACACCCAATGCACTAGTAATAGGTGACTCTATTGTCAGGCACACTGACGTCCCACTCACCAGACTGAACAAGGAGAAGATTACTGTAAGCTGCCTGTCGGGTGCCAGGATCCACCACATAACACAAGCACTCGGGTCACTCCAAAACAAGTACAAATATGACTCTCATTGTACATGTTGGTGTGAACGACCTGAGACGTACCTCCTTGGACTACATGAAAAGAGATATAGAGGAGCTCTCTGATCATGTAGCCCAGGCCTGTATGACCCTGACCCTGAGTAGCATCTTGCCCTCACCAAGAATGATGCCACACTACGAAGACGAAATGATCAGTTTTAACAATTGGCTAAGCTATTAGTGTTGTTCAAAGGGGATCCAGTGTCTGTTAGCCTGGGACAACATGCTGGACAAGCCACGCTGCTTCACCAGAGATGGCTTGCACCTGTCTCCCCTAGGCTTTCAAATACTGGCCAAGGCTCTTGCCACCCCCATACTGCCTTTTTTAGGCAAGGCTCAAAAGACAAACCCACCTCCATAAACAACACAGGAAACCAGAAACTGAGGGTAATGCTACTCAATGCCAGAAGTGTAAACCTCAAAATGCATGCACTCGAGGCATCTGTGCAGTAACAGAAACCTGGTTTAAAGCTCCAGAGAGCACCCCAGCACTACCAGGCTACAAGTCATACCATACCTTTCAGCCCAAGAACCCGGACCGAAATACCAAAGGAGGGGGTGTGTCCATTTTCATAAAGGATGCCCAAGCCTCCAGGTTAGTAGTACAGCAAAGGGCCTCAGAGACCATCCATGTGCAACTATCAGTGGGCAAAGCTGCATTTCAGATCATAGCCTGCTACAGATCACCTACCTTGTCTCAGGACCCCCACTCAGCATTGCTGAGAACATTGGAAAATACAAAGGTCCTATCTAACACCATGATATTGGGAGATTTCAACTACCTAAACATTGACTGGGTTAACTACTCGAGTACAAACTCGTTTGCTCAACGCTGCCTAGAGTTTATAAACTCAAACGTCCTGGAACATCTGGTCACCACACCCACAAAAGGTGACAACATACTGGACCTGATCATCACCAACATGGGGGATCAGTGCTCCACACCATAGGTAAACCCCTCGCTGGTAAGATCAGATCATAAACTAATCACACTGGACATCCACATCCCAGCCCCACTCCAAGTCAAGGAAACCACTGTGAAAATTTTTTCAAAAGCCAACTTCACACTTCTCAAGACCGAGGTGGAAAGTTTCATAGCCCCCTTGCTAAAGGATAATGCTGCCCAAACCACAGAATGCTTTACAAGTGCATTCTATGAGCATCTACAGGGATGCATGGATTGAGTCATCCCAAGTAAAACCAAAACTCACTCCTCCAAAAAAAGGAAACCAGTCTGGTGATCCCCGGCCATAAATAAGTTTTACAACAGAAGGAGGAAACTACTACATGATAAGAGCTAAATCCCAAAAAGGAAAGGCATCACTGATCAGTATTAGCAAGAAACTACGATCCCTCATAAAATCATCCAAGGCCAGTTTTGAAAGAAAAATTGCCAAGGACTCTAAAGATAACCACAAAGCCTTCTTTAGCTATGTCAAAAATCTAGGTGGTAACTCTCAGATATGCTCTGAGCTAGTGCAAAATGGCAAAAAATACACTGAACCAACTGACATTGCCAACATCCTGGCTAACAAGTTGAGTGCAAACTTTACCCCCCCCCTCACCCCCAAATGGGCCTGTGTCCATCCCAGAAAAATGCAGAGCCCCAGTCATCATGGACACACAGGTAAAAACAGCCCTCTCCAAAGCTAAGAACACAGCAGCAATGGGACCGTATGGTGTCACAGGCTGTGTCTTACACAAACTCCAAAAGGAACTAAACCCTCACCTAAATTCACTGTTCAGACTCAGCCTTACCACAGGCTATGTACCCAAAGAATGGTGTACAGCAACAGTTATCCCGCTCCACAAAGGTGTTGCCACAACAGAACCAGGGGAACTATCATCCTATAAGCCTGACAAGCCTAGTCTGCAAAACTATGGAGCGAATCATCATGGAACTCATAAACGGAGACATTGGGAACCTCCAGACACTAGACCCTACCCAATTCGGCTTTGTTAAAGGCAGATCCTGCCTCCTAAACCTAGTTGACTTCTTTGAATCAGTTACCAAGGCCATAGATGAAGGAAAGGTAGTCCACACAGCCTACCTGGACCTCGCTAAGGCCTTTGACACCATTCCACACTCTGGCATCATAGATGAGCTCACCAGCTTGAACATTAATCCCTATGTCACGAGATGGGGGGCCAACTGGCTCACAGATAGAACACAGATGGTCAGAGTCGTGGGTGCCATGTCCAACTCTAAACCAGTTACAAGTGGCGTCTCACAGGGCTCAGTCCTGGGACCCCTCCTGTTCAGTATATACTTCTCTGAGGTACAGGCAAGCATGGGAGGACTATGGCTGACCATGTTCACAGATGACTGCAGACTGGGGGCCATAATTGATTCACCAGCTGACACAGACATCCTCCAGAAGGGTCTCACAGAGACAGATACCTGGTGTCAAAACCATGGCCTCAAGCTGAATGCCAAAAAATGCATAGTCATCCCCTTTGGGAAAAACAAAGTGCCCATGAATTATCACATAGGTGGTAATCCACTAAGTACGGAAGATGTAATTAGGGACCTAAGGACCCAGGTAGACAGCATCCTTTCCTTCGATAATCACATTGCCAAAGTAGTTAGAAATTCCTTTTATGTAGCCCACCTAATCATGAAAGGGTTCACCTCTAGATCAAGAGAGGTCATTGTGCCCCTCTACTCATCACTCACTAGGCCCATAATAGAGTACAATGCCCCATTTGGAATGTACCTTACTCGACACCTGCAACAGCTGGAAAGACCACAGAAGTACCTCACCAAGAGGATCATGGGCCTCAAAGAGATGCCCTATGCAGCTCATCTGTAAAAACTCCAGCTTTACTCGGTTGCTTACTGTCTGCTCAGAGGTGATCTCTGCCCGACATATAAGGCCATGTCCAATGCAGAATTAATGGACATGCACCATCTCAAGAAAACCAAATCTCTTAGAGCCACACGCTCCAGTGAACTAAACCTCAGCACAACAATAAACAGGACATGCTGGATGGATAGATTCCTGTCTCAGAGACTTCCCTTGCTCTGGAACAAAATCCCAATTTATGTTAGGCAGAGCCTCTCGCTGACTCTCTTCAAGAGAAATCTTGACGAGTGGATGGGAAATCGTAGGTTTACCCCTGGGATCACTTCAGTGGCCCTGCTAGACAGAGGCCCAGGAAACTAATTTAAAGGGGAGGCGAAAGCCAACACATTCTGGCTAGGCTTATAAATGCCCTTGGGCAGATAGCCTAGTACCTACCTATGAACCTATTAAGTACAACAATTTTTTTTCTTATTAATATTATGTAAAACATCTCATGACATAAACTGCATGTTATATAAAGTAAAACAATTTTGTGTAGTGTGTAGTCAGGGGTATTTTAAATATGGTGGGAGTATTTTAAGCGAATGTTGTATATGTTAAAGTTATTAAAGAAAATAAGTGCTATTTTAGTTGTAAGAAATATACGTTTTATAGTAAAACAAGAGAAAAAAGACTGGACAAAACCAGGATTAGTGTTCATAAGCTATGATCTTGGGCTGCTGGAGTGGATTGGGGTATAAAAGTTTGTTGATTATATTATATGTACAATTAGGATATTTTCTCATTTTATTTTACAATGGTGAGTGCCTAGAGTACTACCTTTGGCTTAAGCTGTAAACAGGTGGTTTTGTAAGTATGTAGGCTTTAAAAATAAGACAAAAATGACGCTAAACTTCTTACAAGTGCAAAGATATTACCTTGTTTATTTTCCACTGGCAAATGTTCAGTGGAGTCAATATGTCTGCAGTTGAGGGCAGCTCTATATTCTTTTAATTTACAAATACTCATTCCTGAGTACACTTCCATGGAGACATGAAAACTGAGAGTATTATTTGGTGAAGGAAATGCAAAATTTAAAGGTACAATGGCAAGCAGTTCAACGAAAAAATAAGTTTAAAATTATGGGAAGTGAATAAGAAGTAACAACCTCCCTAGCAGATTTAATATTTTAATGCAGTTAATAGAACAGTGTACAATTTAGTTTTTTAATGATAGTCAGTGCACTTTTTCTTAGGGCTAAAAGTGAATTTTTCTGAAAGCAAATAAGCTGTTTTTCAGATCTGAGCGGGGAAGAGAGAGATAAGAAAAGAACAGACAGCAATCAGTATAAGTGGGAACACAGGCTATAGAACATGCTTTAGCATGCGTAACCTTAATTTTAGGTTAGATAATGATTGCAGGTGGAGCTGTCAACTCAGGGAAGTTGTTCCCTTCTGGAGGGTTAAACTTCATCTTTGGAAGATGTACAGAGCTTTATGTATTTGTGCCAAGTTAATAGGGGATGGGGTGTTTTGTATGTAGCTTTTTTGTCTGAGGATTTTCATTAAAACAAAAAGTCTTGAAAAAGTGACATAGTTTCAAATGGGAATGAGAGGAAACAACTGTACAAAAGATAGGCCTGCCAAACATTGGTATATGTATGTTGACACAAACGCTGGAAATACACATTCAAAAAATTGTATGTATAATAGGTGTGAATAATAGCTTTCTATTATGATGGTTATGCTGTCCATATTATCCTGGAATGTAAATGGAATTACAGATATGGCTAAAAAGGAAAAGAGTGTTGAATTATATGAAGAAATGCAGAGTGCAAATAGCGATGCTGCAGGAGACACATTTGGAAAGAAATGAGCATGTGAATTTGACAAAGAGAGTATTTCATAACGGATGTTCAGTTGAATATCAGGGACAAAGGAAAGGGGAGGTAATTATACTAATTGCTAGAGGGTCTCCAATAGTGATAGATGATGGAAAAAGGCAAAAATGGTAGCCTTGTGGTGGCAAGTGAGGAGGATTACAATGGCATGTATTTATACTCCACTGAAAATTGCTATTATGGAACTTAAGAAAATTTTGGGAGAAATAAGTTTCTGCAGGGAATATTGTTTATAGGCGAGGACTGGAATTTGATTTGCAATAGTGAGTATGTATCAGGGGAACTTAGAAGAGACAATATAACAAAACAGGGTAGATTTCTGAAGAAACTTACAAAAATATCTGTTATGGAAGATGTGAATTCAGTCATAGGAACTAAGAATGTACATATTATTCCCAAGGTACCATATCTGGCCTAAACTAGATAGAAATTATATTTCATAGGAACGTGCACATTTAATTTAAAGCTTAGACACACATCCAATTACTTTTTATGATCATGCAACAATAAAAAAATAAGATAAGAATGCAGTGTAATGAAGTAAAATAAGACCCTGACACTTTCCCACCTACCCGTTAAAAGGAAAGAATTTTAAGGAATAGGTAGTAGAAATTATCTGAGAGTTATTAGGGAAGGTAGAAGAAATGTCTTCAGATGTTATAGCTAGTGACTGGTATAAAATGAAAATGGAGTTTAAAAATAAGGTCAAAATAAAAATGAAAGAGATATGTTTAAGAAGTAATACAAATTACCTAGAGGGGCTGACAAAGGTTAAAGTATTGCAGAATAAGGAGAATCTCACAGACCAAGAGGAGGAGTGAATACAGAGTGCTAAAGAGAAAATAAGGAAGTATGTGGATAATATGCATGAGTTTAGAAATATTGCAGTTAAATTTTTTGGTAACTCCAGAGCACAAAATCTTTTAGCATGACAACTTGGGTAACAATACTTTGAAAGGGTTGTCATCATACTTAGAGAACCTATAACAATAAAAATAACCAGAGATCTTAAAAAGGTTTTAAAGATATTCCAGAAATTTTATAAAAAAACTGTATAAAGTAGAAAGATGTGAAAATCAAGAATTAGTACAGATAGAAGTATTTATGGAAGACAATTATGCCAAGGTTAGAGGTAAAGAAGGCTTAATTAAAAGTTAAGATAGTAGATGAGATAAAAACAGTGATATATAATCAATCTTCAGGAATGTCTAGAGGAATAGATGGTATTTCCATGGAAGTTTGAAAATTAGTAGGGAAGAAAGTGATAAAGATCTGGAAGTATTTATTTAATTGTATTTTAAAAGGAGGGGAAGCACCGACATCTTGGGAGAAAGCTGTGGTGGCTGTGTTACCTATAAACGGCAAAGACCCATCAGATCCAGCTTCATATAGACCCATCTACATTTTAAACCATGGTTATATAGTCTTTATGTCTATACTAGCTAAAAGAATGGCAAAGGTATTAGCAAAATTGATAGATATGGATCAGTGTGGTTTTGTGGAGGGGAGGCAAACATTAATAGACCAATGGTGATTCAGAGGGAAGCAGGATATAAGAAAATATCTCTGTTGTTGGTGAGTCTTGATGCAGAGAAAGCATTTAACAGAGTAAGCTGTAATTTTATGAGTAGGAAATTGGTAGCATTTGCATGCTGTGGTACAATAATAAGGATAATTAGAAGTCTATATGAAGGATCAGAGGCAAGAAGTAAAGTGAGAGGGTTCCTCTTATATAAGCTGTTTAAAGAAATGAACTGGTCAGGGGTGTCCTCTTCCCCTTTATAATGTGCTTTGTATTTAGTCATTGGCAAAGAAAGTAAGAGACTTAGACATACTAGGATATAATTGGTATGGTAATCAGGAAAACGTGGCTTTATTCCGATGATATTAGTTTATGCCTGTTAAATCCAGAAAAGGACATCTTAGTTATTATGGAACATTCTGAGACAGTTTCAAGTCTTTTTAGGATATAAATTAATGAAGAAACAAAGGCTATAGTGGTAAATTAAGTACCCACACGTGAAGTGGTTGGGGAAATGATAAGAAAAAGTATTAAGGAGTATGGATTAAAAATGCTTCTGTTATGGCAGCTAAGGATGCATGGGAAGAGATTGAACAAGAGATAATATAACAATTGAAAAACTGAACTAGAAGATCTGTTTTATGGATCTGGATAGCAAGATACAAGAAGTGAAAATTCTTTAGTCCCTCTAGTCTTGTGTATAAGTCAGGCATACTTTTATCAACTTGAAGAAAAGTTGTGAACAATAATTAATAAAGACCTGAAGGAATTTATCTGGGAGGGAAGGAAGGCAAGAGTTAAACGGCATAAGCTGATACTTCCAGTAGAACAAGGTGGTTTAGGTTTAACTGATTTGAATGTATATTATAGAGCTACAGCATTAATGTTCCTATACATAAAAGTAGAAGGTTATAATTCAAAGTGGAAATAGATGATGAAGCCAGGAGAAAATTCAAGAAAGAGTGAAATTTTGAATGCAGATCCTTAATGAGACTAACAATAACCATACAGAATATTATATTCATAAAGTATTAGAAAGTATTCTATGAACAAATCCAATGTGAGAATGGAGAAAGGAGATACTGTCAATAGGGATGACTGCAAGTAGGGATACAGAACATAGACAAGGGGGACTGGAATTTTCCGGAGAAACTTGGCAAAGGAACCAACATATTGGGAGCGAATAACTCAAGCAGGAGAGATAATACAGTGGGATGAGGCCAAAAATACATTTGGATTGCAGGTTAGAGACTGCTTTCCCTATCACTGCTTGATCTCAGAGTACAGGCAGAGAGAAAGGGATAGGAGAATTTTAAGTGAAAGACCTCCTCTGGTAGATCTTTTACTTGTTTCTAGAACAGAAGCAGCTTTTAACCATAGACAATTAGTAGGGTATGTAAAATATTGCATGATAACTATAAGAATCAATCAGTGGAGGTTAGAAAAGATTGGGAAGAGAGGCCAGGAAAGGCAATTTACAGGAAAACAAAAAGAGGACATATGTATGGCTCCCAAGTATGCAACTGCATCCAGAAGGTTTAGAATCTTTGCTTGGAAGTATTTGCATAGCTGTTTTCATACCCCATCAAATAATTTTTCCTCTGATAGATAGCAAATGTTAGAGGCATGATAGAGAAGAAAGAGGTAATGGAGAACATAAGTTTTGTGAGTGTAATGAGTTGGCAGATTTAAAAAAAAATCCCTACAGAGTACTTTATCAGAAATATTGGGTGAGCAAATGGTTGCAAGTAACTAAATGATCCTTCTGAGTTAGGATACAGGATCTGAATTGCCTAGACATAGCAAAGTTTAAATCAATTGACTGCCAAAACAAATAATTACTAGAAATGGAAAATAAAGTCTACACCAGTTGTGCATGTGGTGTGAAATATTATAACAGAGATAACAGAACTGGAAGAAGGATCTTTAGAAAACGGAAGGAGCAAATGACATAGACATAAATGGAAATTGTAGGAACAATACATGCATAATGTTCAGGAGGTTTAAGGGAATGCATTAATTCAGCATTTTTTGTAATGTTGGACTGATAACAGTAGGACAGAAAATATATATGATGTTTATTGTATTTAAGTAGAAAAATGCTAAAATTGTTTTTTTCTGTTAATGCATGTTTGCCTATGTCTTAAGTGACAATTTAATAAAGGTATATAAAACTAAATATATTTCTGACAGTAATACATTCTTACATCATTAAATGCTTAACCATTTAACTGCTGAGTATTTTCAGAAGGTCTGCTCCCTGAATACTGTCCATTTTTGCTGTTTGGGTTTAAAAGTCTGTTTCCCCAAACTGTTTTAACATTTATTCATGCATTTTAAGTGAATGTTACCCGCATAGAATAAGACAGTCTTGTAGATAATTCCTTATCCTTTAACCATCATGTCTCAATACTACTTTGGAAAATCATCTAGCTTCAAGCTGTAAAAAAAGCCAACCCCCTTTAATCTTCTAGTCCTTTGCATAGCAGACATGTCAAATATTGCAATAGTCTCTGAGTGGTAGGGAAAGTAGATACCTTGGGATTCTGTCCCATCAGATTAATTAGATAGATGAGATGAAACAGGATATGGGAGTTAAGTACTTTACATAATAATGTATCCATTTCATCCCCATTCCTAGTCTTCCTTTCTCCTTCCAGACTGTCAACATGTATATCCTGAAGGACTTAGAAGACCTATTTGAAGCCCACCGTTGTCATCAGGACATATTCTAATACTGCTTATTTATGATTTCACTCTTAAAGCAGCAGCAAACTAGCTGTGAAGCATAGTGAGTGATAGATACATTGTGGGAATAAGAGAGGTTTGAGTTTTTGGCAAAGCTGCTGGATTTGATCAGTGAGGTAGCTGAATCCTATCAGTTGGGTCAGTCAGACTGGTGATGATAAGGCTCCAGCATTATAAGTACATAACTCTTGCTAAAGGGACATTAAGGAAGAGACCACCTTTTCTTTCCAGTTTTCTTCTGAAAAATGACTTATCTGAAATGGATTTCCAGACAACTTGCAAAACTACATCCACATATGCCAACAGTGAAACTGTGAGCATACAAATAGAACTCAGAGAAGCAGCATTAAGACAAACATTCTTCTTCTCAAATAGATTGAGGTAAATCAGGAGAGAAAAAGGAAAGACTGTATTTCCTAAAGATAGCTATAACAATATGACATTCTTGTCTAAGAAACAGAAGCCCTCTATTTGTTCTATCATCAACCCTAGATAAGATATTAAAATCAACAACAGGTCCAAACTGGCAACAATACTATTGCTGGACACTTCCACATCTGAGAGTGGCACTTCTTTCCATTCTGTCAGTACTATCAAACATATCACCTAGTATCTTAGAGTAGTTTATTCTGGGTCTAATTCCTTTAACCTGTTTCTGATAATGTATGTTCCATGGGTATTAGCACTGATACTGGACTTGGTGCCACATTTACTGTAATCTGTTTCTCTACCACCATGTCCCTGTACCATAAAGTTGCATCTAACACTTATGGGGGCTTCCAAACCATTGTCTGGCATTTCACTACAAGAATAAGTATAAGAAAACAAAACTGAATGAATGACTGTCCAACTTAGGTCTCCAAAGATCTATGCGTAACCCACAAACTTCTTCAGGACACCAGTGTGAGTTTCCCAAGTATCTTTATTGACACAACATTTCAATTCCATGTTCAACCTCTGAAAGGATTTCTCCAGGTCCAGCCAAGTTTGTGATTGTATATTATCCAGTATGACTGATTTAAAATTCTTTGGATGGATGCCAGCACTAACCCTTCCAGTAGTAATTACCCTGCTGATTAATTATTTCCAGTACAATTTCCATTACTAAAGAAAACCGTGATGTGCAAGCAACACCCAGACCTTATGCACCTTTACTTTGTATGCTGCTTCTACTCCTTCCTCCAAATGTAAAAGATGAAGGGGAAGGAATCCTTTAAATTTCATGTTTTTTTTTCTGTGACATATTCCATGTGATTAGTAATGTGTGTGCATTTCTTTACGGGAGCTACATATACTGAGAGTGATGTGTCACATGATCTGTTTCTCAAAGTCAGTCTTCAGTAAAATGTTGTGCTGTAAAATCAAGGTGTGCATGAATATATAGTCTTCTGGATACAAGTCAAGTCAAGTCAAGTCAAATTTTATTTATATAGCACCTTACAGACATAATAATGCCACCAAAGTGCTTCACAAAACACAAGAAATACAACATTATAACATAAACAATCATTCCACACTATTAAAAGCTAATTCATAAAAATAAGTCTTTACATTTGATTTGAAAACTGCCACAGAAGAGGACTGCCGAATATAAAGCGGAAGCTCATTCCAAAGCTTTGGAGCTACAACTGAAAAGGCTCTATCTCCTCGCATCTTTAATCGTGTCCTCGGAACTACAAGCAAGGACAGATCTTCTGAACGAAGTGCCTTAGTAGGAACATAAGAATGCAACATTTCTGACAGATATATTGGAATTAAACCATTAAGGGCCTTATAAACCAATAACAAAACTTTGAAACAAATGAAAAAAAATGAAACAAAAAAAAAATGACATACTCCGCCAGCAAAGTAAAACAACAAGGCCTGTTATCTCTTTCTTAGGGGAGTGAGGTTCTTTTGATTTGTCTGGGTATTCATCAGATTCCTTAAACTGGACTTGCATGATGAGGCAGCCAGATCTTCAAAATCCATAGAATCTGTTCCAGGTGATTCAGAATATGTATAATTCCTCATATGAATGTAAGAACCTGGGAACTATTCTGTTGTTGAACTTGATGTGTTCAAGAAACACATCCAGGATTTGAAAGAAGCATGAGATCCAATTGTTTGAATAGTATTACCTCTGATGAATGTGTATATTTGATATCACCTGTTAATAAATAGGATATTTGCTGCAGAGAGCATATTGCTTCATGCATCTCAAAACTCTCTTGTGGATAAAAATATTTCTTCTGATTTTCTGGGACTCCAGCTGAAACCACAATTTTTGAACCCCCAAGCTAGAAGGTAGAAAATGTAGATCATTGAACAGACTTGAAAAGAGATCCATTGCCACAGCCTCTAGGCCAATCTTAGGCTTGAACTTGTATGGTCAGATAAACAAGTACCAGTGATCAGTGATGTCAGATACTTATTCCAAGCTTAACAGACCTGAGTAGTAGTAAGGCAATTTGTGGGGTTTCCACTTTGTATACTCATGCATGCTGTACAAAACTGGGATATATAGTTTTATATAGATATAATGAAAGTAAACAAGCTATATAGTATCATGAGTGAATGAATGAATAAAAGTATAACAAAACCACTTCCAGTAAGACACATTTAATGGAAATTTAAAAAAATGTACAGTTACAAAATCAACAAACCTTACAAAAACAAATGATACTGTATAACCTAAAAGCAAATCTCTCAAACATACTTAACCTAGATTAAACAAAACAAAACAACTTCCAAATAGAAGTATCAATATGTGTCTGAGAGCAGCAAATGGAAATGCATTATTTATTTTGCTTACATCACAAGGTATACAATGACCATGGTTAATTGTGCACACATGGAGATAGGGCAGATGGTGTTTGAATGCAAAAGGCAGTTATATGATCAATGTTAAATAATCTTTTATATGGCTTGTAAGGGCAGTGTGTATGCCTAAAACAAGCTCAAATACATCACTGTGAGCAGTATATATTGCACTTTCTTGCCAATTATACATTATAAGTATAATCAGAAAGTAGCTGTTTTGGGAGTAGGCTACGAGAGGTAGTCATTATCAACTTTCATAGTACACAGAAAGATGCTACTATATGAGAATCAGTCATATGCAGGCATGTTGTAATTCATAGTACTGTTTCTTCTGCACACTGAGGAAAACAAATTACCACATAATGATATGCAGCTGAAGTCACACAGTTTAATAAATGCAAAATGAGGTGTAAGTACACACCTATGAAAGCAGGTTGTGATTCACAGAGGGAGGGAGCAGTAGGCATGAAGCAAGTTGTGTATTAGTATAAGAGCAAGGCATATGCATGAATTAGCAGACTTGCAAGAAGCAAATATATTCAGAGCTGTATCAGTGTTCATGAACTAGCACTTAGTGACAGTGCCTTGCATCTGGTAGGATACATAGTGTTAAGTAGTGTTAGCAAAAGTGATACTAGCAACAGATTAAATACCACCAGGTAACCAACCAGCAACTGGCAGACCATTTTCAAGTGGTCAAAGAAATATGGGTGCATTGGTTGGCATGCATAATCCACAAACAGGATCAGGAGAAACATGAAATTTCTTTAATGGTGAACACTAAGGTATGTCATCTATTATCATACTTGCTTCAAGGACCTTCGAGAAACAAACAAGGTACATAGTGAGTATATCAATGGCATCAGCCCACATAATTCTCAGTATATGTGGCTAAGCACATCTGCTTCCCTATTACACCAAGGAAGAGAGAGACACTCTTCTCTAATAAGCTGGTCCTGAATTGAGGAATTAGGCTGGTCATCCTCTTTCTCCTTTGTTATTTACCTTATACTTAGAGCCATCGGCAAAGAAAAAAAATATTCATAATTTCAAGGGTGTAACTGGTATGTACTCAAAGCCATTAGCCTTATTTATGCATGACATTATGTTGTATTTGATAAATCTAGAAAATGATATTTCAGTGTTGGGGATCATTTTGAGGCATGTTCAGTTTTTTCAAGATATAAAATAAATGAGGATAAAACAAAGGCTACAGCAGTAAACTATGTTGCCACACATTAATTAGTTCAGCAATATCCATATTTATAAGGACATGAGAAAATAAGTATTTAGGGATTTTATTTATTTATTTATTTATATTTGTTGACCAGGAGTGTCTGACTGGACGTAGGTCCATTTTCAGCGGAGGCCTGGGAAGAAAAGCTCCACAGTTAAAATAAACAGACAGTAGTTACATTGGATTACATAGCGATTAACAATTTACATAGCAATTCCTTACAACATATTTACAGATGAAGAACATAGTACATCAGTAGACAATTCGAATCTTTATCTGTGAAGTACATAACAGACATTAACAAATGTTACAAGAAGAAGTTCCTTCTGTATAATAAGTACTAGCTTATGAGCATCTGAGCTTGCTATAATCAAGGTAGTTATTGGGGTGGAAAGAAAGGTAGTGGTTGGATGGGGTGGGTGATATTAGAGTGGGAGTTGCAAGGGCATAGCCAGCATGTTTTTAGGTGCGCTTTTAGTAAAGTTTTGAAGTGGGTGCATGATGGTATGGAGGTAATTGTGGGTGGGAGGGAGTTCCATAATTTGGCTATGGTGCAAGAGAATAGTGCTTCACCAGCAGAGTTATTGGCTTTAATTTGGATTGGATTAAATTTGGATCTATTATGGCAGCTAACAATACATGGGAAAAGACTAAACAAAAGACAATTCAAAAAGTGAGAAGATTAAAGCTCTTGATGATAGATACAGAGAGTAAGGTACAAGCAGTGAAAATGTTGTAGGAACTTCAGTGTTGTATACAGGTCAAGGATATTTCTATCAGCCTTATAAGCCAGAGAAGAAGCTGAGAACCATAATTAAAGAATTGAAGGAATTTATTTTGTAGGGAAAGAGGGCAAGAGTTAAGTGAGATAAGTTGTTTCTCCTCACAGAACTTTGTGGTGTATAATCACCAGATTTTAGAGCTACAGAGTTAAGTTTCATATACTTAATACAAGCAAAAGACTACAAATCAAAGTTGGAAAAAATAAGTTAAAATGGAAGACGGGAAAAAAATAAGGAGAGAGTAAGATTTTCAATGTAGGCACTTAAGAAGAACAGTAACAACCATACTTAATATTATATGTACAAAGTAGCAAACATATATTTTGAAAACTAAGCTAAAATGGGAAGATAGAAAAGTGATTTTACCAATAGGAATGATAATAAAGGCACAAAAAACAGGCAAGAGGGAACGAGAATTTACTGGTGAAAATTAACAAAGGAACTATGCCACTGGGAACAAATAAGTAGAGAGAGAATAGCCGTAGAGTGGAATGAAGCCAAGCAGAAGTTTGGACTGTGGGTTGGAGACTACCTTCCCTACCAAGTGTTGATAACAGAGTATAAGCATAGAAAAAGGAAAAGGGGAGTGTTAAATGAAAGACCAGCTCTGATTGAGTTTGCAGTTGAGTATGGACATAAGCTATGGTAAAAAAAGGATAATTAGTATGGCATATAAAATCATGCATATGAATTATAAGTATAAATAATAGGTAAGAAAATACTAGGAAATTAGGTTAAAAAGGCAGTATACAACAACACAATAGGTGGATATTTATATGGCTCCCAAGTTTGCAACAAAATCTAGACGGTTTCGAATTTTTGCATGAATGTAGGCAATTTTATACCCCAAGTAGACTTCAGACATTTTTTCCACAGGTAAACTGCAATTGCTGGAGATGAGATGAGAAAGAGAGGGGTACCTAGGAACGTGTTTTTGTGAACAAGATGAGTCAATACATTTTAGAAATTCCATCGTGGGTACTTTGTCACAAATGTTGAGGGAGCAAATTATTTTAACCAAGGAAATTATTCTTTTGAGATGGGATATAGAAACTGAATTGCATAGACACAGTAGGGTCCTACTTAGTTTAACGCTGTTGGCTGCCAAAAAAGCAATTACTACAAAATGAAAAGGAAAAAGCAAATTATCTTTAGCAGAACTGTTGAATGTTGTAAAGGAGATATGAGAACTGGATGTGGAATCTTTATAAAAGGGTAATAAATGGAATCTGGAAGCAATAAAGACAGAATAATGCTAAGGAAGAGTGATTTTTTTAAGGGAAGGCAGGACTTCAGCAATCTGTATTGTATTAAACTGAATAATTGCTAAGACAAAAAAGTTTGTTTTCGCTTTTATAATTGAATGTATACTCCTGTCACTATGCAATGTGTAATGTTAAAATGTTTTAAAAAAAGGAAAAGAGCCTCATCCCTGACATATCGGGTGCTACAGATTGCACATATATGGCAATGTAAACTCTACCCAGTGCCTGTGGATGGTAGTATGCCAGTAGGAATGTCTGCTACTCCATCAGTTGCCAGGCAGTGTGCAATGCACAGGGGATGACATCCAATGTGTTTGCACAGTACCTGGCAGTGTCCATGATTTCCATGTCTAATGTACTAGTCATCTATATTGCACTTCCTGTAAGAGAATGTATTGTGGTAAGTACACACACGTATATGTGTACACATTAATTTATTTTACATTTGTTGACTGAGGAAGTCCTGCTGGGCACAGAGGTCTCTTTTCAGCAGAGGCCTGGGGAGAAAAGCTCCAGTACATGGAGTACACAGCTAAGCTCCAAAACCAGTTCCAATTATAAAATAAAGGAAACAAAAACAAATGGAACCATAGGCACTACATACCACTGTATTTATTAAAACTGGTGACTGCTTTTATCCAGCATAAAACAGGATTTCATCAGATACCATTCTACACTACATCCACTTCTTAAGTAGTAAAAACAATTACAATCAATCAAAACCAGTTAACCATTTAAAGTCACAGTACTGTATTTCAATTATGTAGACTTTAAAATGTACTTAATACAAATCAGCGTATTCAGACTTGGAAAAGTATTGACAGCCAATTCAAATTGTCCTTCAATTTCTTTATTATCTAAATGGAATTCACGATCACCTCCTGTTTAATACACTGTGCATGTGTAAAGCATTATATTCTTATTTCTCACAGATTAATGTAAATGTTTTTTGATTCTTTCTTGCATCTATCGGTTTTCACAATGCAAACTGCAAAACAATAATCACATTTTGCCACTTAAATAACATCAATAGAATTATATATATATGTTTGGTATAACATGCATGTTGTCTTCTAACTATTAACTGACAGTTGTTTTTATTAGTCTTATACTCTGCTTTCTTACTGTAGCCTTTTGTAAACTTATGTATGCATTTTGTGTGCAGCTTTCCTCCATGGGCCTCCACTGAAAGGGGGCATCATGCTTGAACTATCCCAGTAAACAAATCTTAAGAAATAATAAATAAATCTGTCATTAGTCCCATAAATTCTTTCAGTAATTGAATGCAAAGAATAGATACTGTATATCTGCAGTACATGTGCATAGCACAAATAAAAAACTCAGAACTTTTAATAGTGCTTAACTGTCTACACTTACTGTCTCTACCAAGTTCTGATAAATTCTGAATGTTTTGACCTTTTTGATAAAAAAATTATGGGATGCTCAGTAATAACACTGGCCACCACAGAATTGCTTGTCAAAACTTTCGGCATACTACTTTTATATCCTATTTCTCTTATCTACTTCATTCATACCTTTTCTATCCTTATATGTGTTTTTCATTCACTGTATAGTACCTATTTACTTGCACCACCTTATTTCAAACTAGGTCTGTTGCACAAACCTTTCAAATTACTTATGTTATTTCTAATTTGCACATTTTATCCAATGCACAAATATCTTTTTTTACTACTACTATTTATGCTTTCTTTGCAGTTGAACACTAAATGTATACAGAGTATATAAATGTATTTCTGTTGTTACTGTGTCTTTAAACCGTATGTCAGATGTAACACTGTGCATATATCTCAACCACTTAGCTCAAGAAATCTGGACAAAGCCAAAATTATGAGGGGGTAGAGACAAAGGCCCTAAAATAGGGATATATTTTAAATATTATGCTCATAAACTTAGTAAGTTGCAAGAATAGCAGATTTTGAGCTTGCAAGCATGTTCTGAAGGATATAAAATCAGATGTATTTCATTATCTTATAACTTCAGGCCTAAATGGTCTGCCATAAAACCACAAATTGTATGAAGAACAGACCAAAAATGTAAGGCAAAAATCTGGAAAGTTGAGAGGTATGTTGTGGAGATTCTTCCCATGTGTCTTCTCCGAAAATGGGCTTTTTGCCCAATATAACTTTCCCGGTTAAAAATACAAATATATAAAATAAATAATGAAAATTATCCTATAATGAGATCATCTGTTACTAACATGTCTCTGAATTGCATTTTCTACTATTGTGGAAACAGTCCTTTTTGTCTGAGTTCTTACCACCTTTGGGTGATTATAAATCCCAGAGCATGTTTTTATTGTGTTGTCATTACATCAGAAGTAAACATCTTATATATATATATATATATATATATATATATATATATATATATATATATATATATATTTATTTATTTATACAGAAAATTATTTTCTTGCTTGTAATATGCAGTATTTAAAACTCCATGGTCAGACACAGACAAAGAAATGGTTAGATTCAACAATGAACTGCATTAAAGCCTTAAGAATTGTAATTATAGGCATGTTTTATACCTGTATGTCCTACCTATGATATTTGAATTATGAACTCTGAAGGGGAAATTGATATATGACTTTTATACATATGTAAGCATGTAGGAATTCATAGGCTTTACAGTGTCACCATCCATCATTTTGCAATATATTTGGTTTCCATTGGCTTCTGCTCAGGGTGCAGAACACAGCAGTAATCCACTATGTACCTCTTCTGAGTTGTCATATGTTTCTATAGACTTTCTTTTTTACAAGTGACATTCTGTAGATCAAACTCCATCTTTGAAGTCATACTGATTGGATCAAATTCACCACTTAACTGTATTTAAATCCCTGACAGCAGAATTACAGTATTATAACTGAAACTGAAATAAGTTCTTCTACACTAAGGTACCAAATGTGTAAATGTATAAGCTTTCACAATCACAGTCTGGTATTTTACATTATACTCTGTTTCCATTGGGTGGCTATTTGACTTAGGTTCATAGGTTGGTACTAGGCTATCAGCCCTAGGGCCTATACAAGCCTAGCCATAACAATTCCCTTTCTATTTCTTCCCACACTATTTACTTCCCTAGACCCCTGTCTAGCAGGGCGACTGACATGATCCCTGGGGTGAATTTCCTTTTTCCCATCCAATCGTCAAGGTCCTTTTGAAGAGGACCAAAGAGGTACTCTGCTTGACATGTATGGGCAATCTATTCCAGAGTCTGGGGAGTCTCTGGGTCAGGAACTTCTGCTCTGAAAGCAGAAAACACCACTGGTCTCACTATATCTTTAATGAGTTCTTAGGTTCTTACATACTTACCAGGCTATTGATCCAGGAGGATCTTCAGTGACATAGCCATGCATTCCCAAGATTCATAGGTTCATAGATTAGATTCATAGATTAGTACTAGGCTAACTGCCCTTGCGAGCTATTTTAAGCCTAGCCAATTATCCCTTTAAGACATTTATTAGCCCTAGTATTTCAAGTATGATTAATCCAGAGTGTACTGTATTATAAATATAAGTAAGAGGGGTCTAGACAGACATTTGCATTTTACCCCTATCCTAAGGGATAAGGATGCTAAACCAAGGGTCAACTTGCAGTTTCCCATATATTTGTCCAGACTACACTTGAGTAGATATTAAGGGCAGCACTTTGATTTAAGTGGGGAAGGAGACAATTCCAGAACAGAGATATTTGTTGTTAAACATATCCATCCCTCTACCATCTTCTATTTAAGTTGCAGAAGAGACTAAAATCTCTTTTTGCTCCATATTCTTAGTAATGTGCTTCAATTTTTCTTTTCTCTTTTTTAAATACCTTTATTGATTTGTTAATTGTGACAGAGGCAAACTTACATTTATAGAAAAGTAATTAAACCATGTTAACAAGTTCACATTTACAAACATTAGACATCACATATATTATTCTATACAATATAATCAAACCAGCATTACATAACTTGTTCAGTTCCTGCCTTCTCTAAAATCTCATTCCTCCTCCAAAACATTTTTGTGCATGCATTATTCCCACAATTTCCAATTTTTTTCTATGTAATCTATTCAACCCTTTTCTAAAGATTCCAGTTTCTGTTCCTTTATCTCTGTTACAATATTCACTGCTTCAAGGAAGGTTGGTTTAGACTTTGATATCCATTTTCTAGCAAATGCTTTTTGACAGGCACAAGAATTAAACTTAACAAGGCCTTATCATGTGTAGGCAATTCAAGTCCTGTATCCAAGCTTAAAAAGATAATTTCTTTAGTTACACTCAGTTACACTCATTTCCTCTCTTTCCCCATCAACCTTGCCTCAGAAAATATTATCAGCTATAACTCCCCCTGCTATCACTAGGGAACAGGTTCTTAATGCTCTATCTAAGGCCAGGAACACTGGGTCAATGGACTCAGACAATACTCCAGAATGCCTTCTAAATAGCATGAAATATTGCGTATCAGGCCCTCTGCAATTAGTATTTAACTGTAGTCTCTAAACAGGCTTCATGCCTCATGAATGGAGAACAGCAAAAGTCATCCCTCTGCACAAAGGTGGGCCATCTACAGACCATAGAAACTACAGACCCATAAGTCTCACTAGTCTCATATGCAAAGCATGGCAAGAATTATCATGAAAATGATCAATAATGGCATTAGAAATTCCCAGACACTGGACACAACCCAGTTTGGTTTTGTCAGGGGCAGGTCATGCCAACTCAACCAGATGGACTTTTTGAGAAAGTTACCAAAGCAATGAAGGAGGGCATAAAGGTTCACATTGCCTACCCTGGCTGGCCAAGTCATTTAACACAATACCCCATGTGGTCATTATTGACAAACTCAGAATGTTAGGTTCAAACCCTTATGTCACCCAGTGGATAGCCAGATGGCTCATAGACAGGACCCAGGAAGTTAGAATTGAAGAGTCCACCTCTACAAAGAGGCCAGTCACAAGTGAAGTTCCTCAGGGATTGGCCCTGGGACTGTTCCTTTTGGGAATTTACTTCTCTGAAGTCAAGACCAATGTCAGTGGCCTCTGGCTAACTAAATTTACAGACAATCGCAAATTAGGAGCTGCAATTGAATCCCCCACTGACACAAATGTTTTCCAGGAATGACTGACACAAACAACTGGTGTCAGAGTCATGGGCTACAACTAAAAACCAATACATAATAGTATCCACTGGGAAGTCATCCACCCCTGGTAACTATCATATTAACAACACACCCCTAAGCATTGACCTAGTAGTCAAGGACCTGAGGACACACACATATATATATATATATATATATATATATATATATATATATATATATATATATATACACACACACATACATATACATAGAGATAGCCTTTGACAGCCACATGTCTACAGTAGTGAGGAAATCATTCTGTACTGTGCAACTTATAAACAAAGGTATGGTATCTAGGTCCAAGGAAAGCATTATTCCACTGTATTCGGCATTCATCCGAACCTGTCATTGAGTACAATGCCCCCTTTGGTATGTACCTAACCAGGCATATCCAACAACTGGAACATCCACAGAGGTTCCTCACTAAAAGAATACAGGGGATAAGTATCATGTCCTATGCAGACTGCCTCAAGGCTCTATCCCTGTATTCTGTCTCCTACAGGCTACTGAGGGGAGATATAGGCCTGGCATATAAGGCATCGTGAACCCCACTCTGATGGAGCTCCTGCATATCTGCAAAACAAAAAGCATCAGAATTACCTGATCTAAAGACTTAAACCTTGCCTATGATATAAATAGGACCTGCTGGTGAGATGGGTATGTATACCAGAGACAGGTGACCCCATCCACGTGAAGCAGAGTTTCTCCCTAACCCAATTCATGTGTAACTTGGACAATTGGATGGAGAAGAAGAAGAAATTCATCCCTGATTTGGCAGCTATGTCTCTAATGGACACAGGCAGCCTGTAAATAGTTCATCTCCCAAGCCACTAATTGTAAATGTTTCATCTCCAAAGGTCCAGGTTACACTTGACAAGGTGCCAGAACTTGTCAGAGATTTGGGATGCATGGCTATGTTTTAAAAGGCCCTTGTGGACAGTAAACACCCATGAACCTATATGCTCACCCAGAATTCTTGAATGAGTACTCTGTAGGGAATTTTTAAACTCTGCCAGTTCATTACACTCCAAGAACATATGCTCCCAGGTACCTTTCTCCTTCTCCATTACACCTCCAACATTTGCAATCTACCTGAGGAAAATTATATGAAGTCTGCTTAGGGCATAGCAGTATCTATGCAAACTCTTCCAGGCAAAAATCCTACATCTTCTTGATTTTGTTGCATATTTGGGAGCCACACATATGCCCTCCCATTGTTTCTTTGTGAATTGCTTATCTAATCTCTCTTACTAATCTTTTCTGACTTCCACTTATTGATTCCAATAGTTATTATGCAGTATTTTACATGTTCAACTAATTATCAATTTTTAAAACATCTGATGTTGTCAATTCAAATAAAAACTCAACCAGCACAGGTCTTTTGTTTATGACTCCCCTAACCCTTTCCCTGTAATGCAATATCAACCTCTAATAGGAAACACAATCTTTACCCTTCAGCCCAAATGTCTTCCTGACCTCTTCCCATTCTGTTACCTTTTCCTCTCTTATTATTTCTTCCCAGTATATTGGTTCCTTTACCAGCTTTCTCCAGTAAATTCCAGCCCCCTCTTGTGTATTTCCTGTACTCCTAATTCAGTCATCCCTATTGACAGAATCTCTTTCTCCATTCTGGTGTTGCTTTAGTTCTTAGTATACTTTCTGCTACTTTATGAATATAATATTCTGTATGACTGTTGCTATTACCCTTAAAGATCTGCATTCAAAATCTCATTCTCACCCTGTCTCTTGAATTATCTCCCCTCTTCATCATCATCATCCCTCTCCAATTTGAACTGTAGCTTTCTACTTGTGTTATGTATAAGAGGCTTAATTCTCTAGCTCTAAAGTATCCTTTCAAGACTTCCAAAATGGATGTTCATTGAGTAACAGCTTAACTCTAGCTCTCCCTGTGTGAAAACAGAAACTCAGCAGAGAAAGCCAGTGGGCTTATAGTTATGGGTACATTTCAGTAACTAGCTAGCAAGTGCACTGTCCGGATGACAGGGAAAAAGAAATACAGAGGACTTGAAAGAAAATCAGCAAAAAGGAGTGCAAGCTCCACACCTGACTTTCAGTAACCTAGAGGAAAGTATAAGACAACTGCACAGAGGCCAAATTAAAATAAACAAAACACTGATGGCATATATCAACTCAAATAACAAATGGCTGGAAAAATGAAAGAAGCTTTAAACAGATATTCAGATGAGGTGATAAAATTGCAAGAATCAGAGGACGAAATAAAGAAAAGGCTGGATGACTATGAGACTGTTCAAAAAGAGATGTTTAAAAAAATAATAGAATTAAAGGGCAGAACACGTAGGAAAAACCTGAGATACTCTGCTGTACCAGAGAAGTTAAGTTGGTTGTGAGTTATTATAATTGATAAAGAAAAGTAAGTATGTTGAGTAGGTTGTGGCAAAGGGTTAGGACAAGAAAGACAAGGAAAATTAGAAAGTGCGTCTTGAAGATGTTGTTGGGAAGTAGAGGAGGTATATTATTTAGTGTTATTGTGGGCAACAAGGCTACCATTTCAAGCTTTTCACATAGGTAATTACAGGGAATGTTCTCCTTGAAGCCCCCCCCCCTTCCAGTACATAAACAAAAATAGATTTTGACTGCTCACTTGTTACAGAATAGGTCTCACACTGAAAGAAAAGGAACAACAACAAGGCTACCATTTCAAGCTTTTCACATAGCTAATAACAGGGAATTTTCTCCTTGAAGCCCCCCCCCCCGGACATAAAAACAGAATTTGACGACACACTTGTTACGGAAAAGGTCTCACACTGAAAGAAAAGGAACAACAAGGCTACCATTTCAAGCTTTTCACATGTAGGTGAATACTGTTGTATACATAATCGGAGATTAGAGCATTTTTTTTCTCTAATTCTACGGTGTGCATGATAGTTATGGCTCCCATAATTGACCCCAATCAAAACTCCGGTCAATATCTGGTTAAAGTAAATTCCTCATAGTCACGACTACATGGCTCTGCCTGCCTATATTTCTGCCTACTAATATTTTAAATTAACTTATTTATCCCATTTAAATAATTGCTGCAAACTTATTAAAATACCTACCCAACACTATTAATTAGGTTTAGTGCACAGTCACCCCCATAACTGTATCGTTGATAACCCCACTCAATAAAGTTAAATGCTTGATTCCATATATCTTTCCTTAGTACTCCACTGATAGTTTTTACTGTCAACCCTGCAGGGGCAAGCAATCCTGTTCCATTGGCTCTGCTCCCCTACCCTGCCCCCATTCCCTCCCACCCCCACTGTGTCTAACTGTATACATCACAGGCCATTCCTTCCAACCTCCTCGTAGGCTCTAAGCCCCCCTGACTTCTTCACATCCCACACCTAAAACAACTAAAACCCTCCTACATCTCACATCATGCACACTCTACTATTAATAACATCCCTAACCTTCTTTAACCTACTTACTCTCTGCCACCTCACTTCTCACAACACCACACTACATCAACTAACCACAACAAAAACTACAGCACACATATACCATAACTCATCCCAAAATAGTTACTCTGATATTTCACCATCACTCTTCAATCACAGAGACACCACCACTTTCAAGGCCAAAACTTAAATTTTATATACCTAAAATCAAACAATTATACATCTCATATGCATACTCCATACTTAACTACATTTCATCCAGAATCCAGACAACTATCTTCACATTATTATGCCAAAGTGACCCTG
This sequence comes from Protopterus annectens, assembly GCF_019279795.1. Classification (NCBI taxonomy): domain Eukaryota; kingdom Metazoa; phylum Chordata; order Ceratodontiformes; family Protopteridae; genus Protopterus; species Protopterus annectens. The sequence continues at coordinate 1,237,091,908 of NC_056735.1, read as the reverse complement.
GACCCTCTCCCACCCAACATATTAACAACTCTACATCGCACTCAGTGAAAACACCAAAAGACCTTTGCATCGTGACAGTAAACATCCGTAGTATCTGCAACAAAGTAGCAGACTTCCATGCATGGCTTACACAGTATACACCTGATATAATTGCTCTAACAGAAACCTGGCTCATACCTCAGATATCTGACTCAGAAATACCCTCCCCTGGATATCAAATATTACTTTCTCTAAAGCTAAAAACACAGCATCAATGGGACCGGATGGTGTCCCCGGCTGTGTGCTACACGAACTCAAGGAGGAACTAAACCCGCACATAAGGCTACTATTTAACCTCAGCCTCACCACAGGATATGTACCCAAAGAGTGGCGTATGGCAACTGTGGTCCCACTCCACAAAGGCGGTGCCTCTACGGACCCTGGTAATTACCGCCCCATAAGCTTGACAAGCCTGGTCTGCAAAGCTATGGAGAGGATCATAATGGAACTCATAAATAAAGACATTGGGGACCTACAGACGTTGGATCCTACCCAGTGCAGCTTTGTAAAGGGCAGATCATGCCTCTTAAACTTGGTTGACTTCTTTGAGACAGTCACCAAGGCCATTGATGAGGGTAAGGCAGTTCACACAGCCTACCTTGACCTTGCTAAAGCTTTCGACACAATACCCCACTCGGGTATCATAGGTAAGCTCACCAGCTTAAATGTAAACCCATATGTCACAAGATGGGTTGCAAACTGGCTCAAGGACAGAACCCACAGGGTCAGAGTTGCTGGTGCCATGTCAGACTCCAAGCTGGTCACAAGCAGTGTCCCACAGGGCTCAGTCCTGGGCCCCCTCTTGTTCGGCATCTATTTTTCAGAAGTACAGACAAACATAGGAGGATTATGGCTGACAAAGTTTGCAGATGATTGCAAACTGGGCGCCATAGTCGAGAATCCATCAGACACAGATATCCTCCAAAGAGGTCTCATAGAAATGGATAACTGGTGCCAGAGCCATGGCCTGAAGCTGAACACCAAAAAATGTATAGTCATACCCTTTGGGAAAAACAAGGTAACCCCTAACTATCACATAGGTGGCAATCCATTAAGCACGGAAGAGGTAATCAGGGACCTAGGAACCCAAGTAGACAGTAACCTCTCCTTCGACATTCATGTTGCCAAAGTGGTTAGGAAAACCTTCTACATTGCCCACCTGATCATGAAGGGATTCACATCCAGATCAAGGGAGGTCATTGTACCCCTGTACTCTTCACTTATTCGACCAATGATTGAATACAATGCCCCATTCAGAATGTATCTTACCCGACACCTGCAGCATTTGGAAAGACCCCAAAAGTTCCTCACCAAAAGGATAAAGGGGCTCAAAAACATGTCATATGCTGCCCGACTGAAGAAACTCCAGCTCTATTCAGTCGCATACCATCTGCTCAGAGGTGATCTGTGCCTGACATACAAAGCCATGTCCAACCCGGAATTAATGGACATGCTCCACCTCAAAAAATCCAAATCCACCAGATCCACGAGAGCAAGAGACTTAAACCTCAACACGGATATAAATAGGACATGCTGGAGGGACAGATTCATCACCCAGAGACTCCCTATGCTGTGGAACAAAATCCTGGTCCATGTGAGGCAGAGCTCCTCACTGGCTCTATTCAAGAGAAATCTTGACCAGTGGATGGGAGAATGCAGGTTTACCCCAGGGATCATCTCTGTGTCACTACTAGACAGAGGCACAACTAACTAACTAATGAGTATAGTATTCTTCAACCTAAGTGTGGCGAAAGCCACGCACACTCTGGCTAGGCTTATAAATGCCCTAGGGCAGATAGCCTAGTATTAACCTATGAACCTATTAAAAGATAGATTTCATAAGAAAGAGGGAGGCCTGGCATTAGTATATCGTAACCACTTAAACATAGCAACCCACCCAAAAATCATTCCCACTTTCAATAATATGGAAATCCTATTAGCATCACTATTTTTCAGCAACCATAAACAAATATATATTGCCACCATTTATATTCCTCCAGGTTCCAATATCCCAACACTGGAAGACTTCCTATCATGGTCTAACCACTACATCTCAAATGAAACAATCATCCTCGGTGACACTAATATAAATTGTATTAAACTAACACAAAGCAACTCCACAATATCAATCTGTTCAAATTTACACAAATTATACAACCCCCAATACACACAACAGTCACCCTGAATCCACCCTAGACTGGATATTAGTATCCCACCCACAGTACTACTCCAATCCCAACACTCTAAGTGCCCACTTACCAGCCCTGATACACAGACTATCAACCTCCACTCCATGCATTCATTCATACAAATATACCAGAAATCTAGCCAGTTTTAGCCAGTCTCACATTTGCAACCATGGGGCTCAGTTTTTAGCTTTTTATTGGTTAATTTGTTTAAATCAGTTTGCTCATTTGCTACTGTTATATTTAAAAAAAACACTTTATGCATCGCCTCTTAGCTAGGGTTAAACTATTCCCAGCGCCATAAAGTCTGATCTTCAAATTTTCCCTTAAAACTAGCCAGTTTTTTTAGTTTCAGAACTCAAATCTGTTTCTTTGAGCTCAGCACTTGTTTCAGAACTCGTTATAAGCACTAAATCAGCTGCAAATTACTACAGCACTCAACTTTCCCCACTTGTCTAGAGGAAAACAGTTTTTAGTACTTAATAAATAAGCACCTATCCAGGCATGTCTAAGGATCAGCTCCCAGTGTTTTCTCCTGTCTACCTGATGAATCTGGGCATCTTGGGGAAACGCAGCAATTGCCTCATGGGCACAGACAACCCTCTCCTCCTACCACCCAGCACTACAACCTGTGAGAGATGCACTTATATAGCCAAACTGGAAGCAAAGCTCTCTTCACCCAGTACTGGACTAGACAGTCAAGAGGAGAAGGTAAACACTTGCACCACACCATACTCATCACATAATCACTCAAAACCTACACCACCAAAACACACACATAGCAGCACAAAACACACACCTACATTCGTGGAGGCTCTCATTAAAAATATGCTCAAGCAGCAGAGACCTCCAAAGCAGAAACGCATGCAACCTCCAACCCCCCAACACAACTCAAATGACACATACCTCACAAACTCAGTGTGCCACTCAACCACAGCCCATAAGGCATAGCAACGTACCCAACATTCTAGTCATAGGTGACTATAGTCTGGCACACTGATGTTCCACTGACTAGGCTAAACAAGGAGAAAGTTACTATCAGATGCCTGTTGGGCACCAGGATCCACCAAATAACGCATGCACTCAGCTCACTCCACAACAAGTACAAATATGACTCTGTCATTGTCCATGTTGGTGTGAATGACCTGAGACATACCTCTCTGGACTACATGAAAAGAGACATGGAGGAGCTCTCTGATCTTGTAGCACAGGCAGGTGTGACCCTAGCCCTGAGTAGCATCCTGCCATCACCCAGAATGATACTACAGTAGAAGGACAAAATGATTGACTTCAACAATTGGCTAAGCTTCTGGTATCATTCTAAGGGGATCCAGTATCTGTCTGCCTGGGACGACATGATCGACAGACCACAATGCTTTGCCAGAGATGGCCTGCACCTGTTGCCCTTGGGATTCCGGTTACTGGCTAAGGCTCTTGCCACCCCTATAGTGCCTTTTTTAGGCAAGGTTCAAATGACAAATTCACCACCGTAACAGGTACAATCAAGCAATATCTGAGGGTAATGCTACTCAGTGCTAGAAGTCTAAACCTCAAAATGCAGTCACTCGAGGCACTCCTTAAAATGGAGAACATCAACATATGTGCAGTGACAGAGACCTGGTTCAAGGCTCCAGAGAACACCCCTGCATTACCAGGCTATAATTCATATCACACTTTTCGGCCACCTAATCTAGAGCGAAACACTAAAGTTGGAGGCATGTCCATATTCATTAAGGATATCCACACTTCCAGGCTAGTTGCTCAGCATAATACATCCAAGTGCAACTAACTCTGGACAAGACCGCAATCCAAATTGTAACTTGCTACAGATCCTCCACCATGTCCCAGGATTCCCAATACTCATTTCTTGATACACTGGAAAATATTAGGGTATAACCCAACACCCTAATAATGGGTGATTTCAACTACCCCACCATTAACTGGGAAAACTACTCATGTACCAACTCTTTTGCTCAAAGTTTTCTGGAATTCATAAATTCCAACGCCTTGGATCAAATTATCCACACCCCCACCAGGGGCGGGCAGCAATATCCTACACCTGGTCATTACCAACATGGGTGCCCGGTTTTCCACACCAGAGGTCAATTCCTCATTGGTCAGATCTGACCACAAGGTAATCAGCCTAGACAGCCACATCCTGCCCCCACCCCCTATTAGGGAAACCACTGTGAAAACTTTATCCAAAGCCAACTTCACGCTTAAAACAGAAGTGGCAAACTTCACGACACCCATGCAGATGGACAATAGAGTTATGACTGCGGAATCCTACACAAATGCACTTTATAAGCACTTACATGAGTGCATGGATCGTGCTATCCCTAACAGAACCAAGATGCTATCCTCCAAAAAAAGTAAGCCAATTTGGTGGTACCCTGCCATAAACAAACACAACAACAGAAGAAAGAAACTGTTGCAAAAATGAGTAATATCCTATCACTTGAAGAACTCCCTGGTCAGCCTCAGTAAGAAGCTGAGATCCCTCATAAAATCCTCCATAGCTTGTTATGAAAACAAAATTGCCACTGATTCTAAAGACAATCACAAAGCATTCTACAGCTATGTCAAGAATCTCAATGGCAACACTCTGCAGATCTGCTCTGAGCTACAGCACAATGGCACTAAATATACAGAACCAACTGATATTGCCAACATCCTCGCAGATAGGTTCAGTGCTAACTTTACCCCCCCACACCCCACCCCCTAAAGGGCCCACCTCTATACTGGAACAATGCAAAGTTCCTGTAATCACGGCTGCATAGGTAAAAACCACACTCTCCAAAGCCAAGAACACAGCATCCATGGGACCTGACAACATCCCAGGCTGAGTTCTACATCAACTACAGAATGAACTGGCACCCCACCTAAGCACCATGTTCAATCATACCCTCACCTCAGGCTTTGTGCCCACTGAATGGTGCACAGCAACAGTTATCCCACTCCACAAAGGGGGGACCCACCACGGACCCTGGGATCTACTGCCCCATTAGTCTAACAAGCCTGGCCTGCAAGGCCATGGACCTTATCATCATGGAACTTATAAACAAAGACACTGATAATCTCCAAACTCTGGACCCCACCCAGTTCAGGTTTGTAAAAGGCAGATCATGTCTCCTAAACCTGATTGACTTCTTTGAAGTAGTCACCAAAGGCGTAGACGAGGGTAAGGTGGTTCACACAGCCTATCTAGTTCTCGCCAAGGCTTTTGACACCATCCTCCACTCTGGAATTATAGATAAACTCACTAAACTAGGTATAAATCCCTATGTCATAAGATGGGTTGCCAACTGGCTCACTGACAGAACCCAAGCTGTGAAAGTAGCAGACTAAAAATCCAACTTCAGACCAGTGACAAGTGGAGTACCACAGGGTTCAGTCCTGGGTCCTCCCCTGTTTGGTATCTACTTTTCTGAAGTACAGGCTAACACAGAAGGTTTTTGGCTAACGAAGTTCACAGATGACTGCCAACTAGGAGCCATAATTGAAACTTCTAATGATGTGGACATCCTACAAAAGGGCCTCACTGAGAGAGATGCCTGGTGTCAAAGCCATGGCCTCAAGCTCAGTTCCAAAAAGTGCATTGTCATCCCCTTTGGTAAAAACTCTGTACCCATGTGCTACCACATAGATGGTAGTCTACTTAACACCGAAAATGTGATAAGAGACCTTGGGACACAGGTGGACAGTAGTCTCTCCTTTGATAATCACATCACCACAGTAGTCAGGAAATCTTTCTACATGCCACACCTTATCACAAAAAGGTTTCTCATCCAGGAAAAAAGAGGTCATTGTTCCCCTCTACTCGTCACTCATTAGACCCATTATAGAGTACGACGCCCCTTTTGGTATGTACCTCACAAGACATCTACAACAACTGGGAAGGCCACAAAAATACCTCACAAAGAGGATTACTGGCCTGAAACAGATTCCCTATGCAGACCATCTCAAAAAACTCCAGCTTTACTCCGTCTCATATCGCCTACTCAGAGGCAATCTCTGCCTAACATACAAAGCTATGTCAAACCCAGAGCTGTTGGACATGCTCCGCTTAAAGAAATCCTAATCCCTCCAAACTACACACTCTAGGGACCTAAACCTTGTCATCAAAATAAACAGAACATGCTGGAGGGATAGATTTCTGTCCCAGAGCCTCCCCATACTTTGGAACAAACTACCTATCTGTATCAAACAAAGCTCCTCATTAGTACTCTTCAAGAAAAGTCTTAATGATTGTATGGGAAATAGAAAATTTACTCCGGGAATCACCTCTGTGGCTCTGCTTGACAGGGGCACAGGAAAATCATTTTTTTGGGTGGCGAAAGCCAGGGTACTTTTTTGGCTAGGCTTGTATAGACCCTAGGGCCGATAGCCTAGTACCTACCTATGAACTAAATTGGAACCCACTGAAATATCTTCCCTTAGATGAAGCAGTACATTTTTTCAATTCTGTGTTCCTAGATACCCTTAACTCCATAACCCCCATAAGAAAAAAAGAGAGTTAAACATAACCATGCTCCTTGGCTATCTAAATCAACCAAACAACTACTGATTAATAGAGATTGAGCATGGCACAAATGGGGAAAAGATGAGACCCCACCCTATGAAACCACCTTCAAAATACTTAGAAATAAAGCAAAACTGTCCATTAATCAGGACAAAAAAGACGTACTTCTCCCAACAAATAAACACCCACAGTAATAATCCTACACTTTTCTGAAAATCTGTCAACTCATTACTAAATCCTGGCAGTACTCAAAACCCATCTCCATTTCCAGACAAAAGCCCAGTTGAAATCAGTGAAATATTTAATAAAAACTTGATTGATATTATCCTTACATTAGTAAATGCAGGAAATATCCCAACCCCCATTAACCCATCCATCATACCTCAAAGCAATATCAGCTCCATACCATCTTTTAACTTCTAACCTGTAGCAACCTCTCAAATACAAACATTACTTGGCAAATTGAAACCAGGCTCCTTATCCACTGATAATCTCCCTCCAGAATACCTTAAAATTAGCGCTAAGGCAATATGTTTCCCAGTAAGTATCCTTATAAACCGGTCACTTGCAGAACACGCAGTCCCCCAGCTCTGGAAAAAATCAATAATAACCCCACTTCATAAAGGTGGAAACCCTCATGACCTATCTAATTTTAGACCCATTTCCATACTGTCCCCTCTATCTAAAATAATGGAAAAATGCATCCACAAATAACTGGTTGAATATCTAACCAGCAACAACCTACTATCCCCTTCACAACATGGTTTTTGACCATCCCACAGTACCGTTACTGCCCTAGTCTCCTTCACAAATTACATCTATAATGTCCTAAACCTACTTACATCAGTCCTGTTATTGGATCTCACAAAAGCATTTGACACAGTCTCCCACATCAAACTTATCCAGCAACTGCAATCACTAGGATGTCCTGATGCCACCCTAATCTGGTTCACTAGTTACTTGGATAACTGACAGCAATCCGTAAAATGGCTGAATAACCTCTCTAATTTTCTCCCAAATCACATAGAAGTGCCCCAGGGGTCAGTCTTGGGACCTCTACTATTCAACATTTTTATAAAAGACCTAAATAAAGTTCCCACTGACTGTACTACCACACAATATGCAGACGATTCAACCATTATCTGTACCTCCAATAACTTCTCTGACCTCCAAAAGTTAACACAAAAGGCCGTAGAACTCCGGCTAAACTAATCACAGCTATTACTTAACCCTAATAAATCTAAACTACTCATATTTGCATTTAAACCTGTCCCCACAGACTTTACTATATTCTCCATAAACAAAACCCCAAGAGAGTTAGTAAATCAGGCCAAACTGCTAGGAATTACTATTGACAGCAAACTTAGCTTTGACTTGCATATTAATAACGCAATAAAAAAGACTCACTTCAAATTAGGCAAACTTTACAGAAACTAACAATACTTAGAAAATCCATCCGAATAAAACTTTTAGAAAGTCTTCTCCTTCCAACCTTACTGTATGGGTCTTCCATATTCACTAATCTCCACAACTCTTTGCAACACAAACTACAGTCCTGTTATTATAAGACTGTAAAATTTGCATCAGCCCAATCAAATCGCACCCACCATTGCCAGTCCACTAAAGAATTAAACTTGCTAGAATTTGGACATTACCTACATTGCACACAACTTACCTTTGCCCATAAACTCATTTATAAACTCGAGTGTTGCCCTTCCCTGAAAAATATCATTGAACCTTACATCCCATCCAAATATTTACGCTCTAACAACAAACACCTACTTAAAGTATCAAAACCTAGTAAAAGAGCAGGTAGCTGCTTCTATTCCCATTCTATAACTAAGCTGTGGAATTCCCTCCCATTATCAGTTACAGAATTAGACAACATAATCTCTTTTAAAAGAAAACTAAAACAACATCTCACTGATAATCCCAGCTGCGCATGCAACACATATCCGCAGTCTCCTTAATCTAGCAAAATTGTTTCACATAGTAAATATACTTTTATATATGTCATACTTTTACACCATATGAGGTATCCCTAATCTTTAGTATCATAGTCCACACATCAGTACAACCATCTTAACACATTTTCTTTTCTCTGTCACTTTCTACTTTTAATACTACCATTAAATATATGCCACCTATAATCTACTTATTCCCACTACCTAGCTATAAGATTCTAACTATATCTGTCTTACCTTTAAATTTAACTGTCTAATTCTATCTTTCCCTTTTCCTTCCCCCCTATTGTTAAATATGCCTAACTGTATCATTTTCCTACATGCTAATGTTCCATTGTTACTGTATTGTGCCTTTTTACAACATATTTGCGGTTTTGATAGTGTTCTGTATTATTTCACCTGCTTTATAATTATAATTTTGTTTCCTTGCAAATTCAAGTAACTTGGAGCTTTTCTCCCCAGGCCTCCACTGAAAATGGGTCAATAAATAAATCAATAAATTTAGAAGAAATGCATACAAATGCCAGAGCTGGGACACTAAGAACAATTAATTTAATTGGTAGAGAGAGAAAGAAATTGATTGTAATTTTTGAGAAAGTGCAAGAATGATCTCTGAGTATTGGGAGGAAAGGATTGTGACTTCATGTGCAACCCATGATTAGCATTAGATACTGGGGAACAAAGTAGATGAGATTAGTTTGAAGGGACTGGTTGCAGTGGTTTGTGAAAATCTGTGCAAATAGTACTACGGGCTTTGGGACTGCATTAAGCATATTGACAGAATGGAGAAAGTGGCTGTAAAGGAAATGATTTTGTGATAGGTGGATGGGGGAAGGGGAGGGGAGTGAACCACAACCAAGTAGAGTGGGTTTCACCTTATCTCACGTTGACTGAAAAATAAATCACTAAACCTGTGAGCTGGCTGCATATGCCGGATACTGTAAATAACTCCTATGCCTTTCTTTATAGAAGGAAGGAGTCTTGCTGTTACCAGTTCTTGTGCTGTTGTGGTCATTACAGAATAAACAAAACTAAAAGAATGAATCACCACAGAAGTACAGAAGACAGGATGAAGAAAATAAATAAATCCTCATAGGGCAGCAGTAGAGCAGCTAACCATTTGTTGGTGAGTGTTGCAACATCAAAGACATATTTCCTGTGGGACATCAAACTTGAAAATTAGTAATGTTCTTAAAATGAGCACTCCTTGGCTGTCCCAAGAAATAATGGTTCAAACGGATGAGAAGCTTGATGTGATTCTTTCTTTCTTTCTTTCCTTTCTTAGTGTATCTGTGGCTATAATCTTCACACTGAGGGGATGTTGGACCATAGCAAATGTATTACTCAAGAGCCAACCATGAAACTGACATCACTTGAGAACATCTCCTTTGCTTCTGTGACTGATATAACCCCATCAGGCCATCCATACCCACAAAGTAAACACTCCTGTGTGATCTCTGGTATTCAGTAAAATTCACAGGAAACCCAAGCACTAGGTATGTACTCCTTCACTCACTCCCTGAGAAGGGGCAAGCCAGCTAAGCAGTGCCACTCCTATTCTCTGCCACATCAGCTCCATCAGGCACAACTGGCTTTCTGTCTACACCAGTGGAGCTGGCTAATTAGTCACTTCCTTTGGTGCACATACATATGAGAATAAGACATTTACTTATTTATGCATTGAATAGCAATCATTTGATAGCAAAAATAAACATAATCTTTAAAAGATTAAAATGAAATGGAAACAATAATATAAAGAAAGTTGCTAGAGAAAAATAATAGAAAGAGGTTGGGAAGAAGAAACCACAATATGGGCATAGGAGGTGAATAGTAAGACATCCCACGCTTTAGTTGGATATTGGCATTTGGTTATCTCAAGACTCCTTAATTATAACATTTCAACATATGACTTGAATTATTTTGGTGTGTTCCCCAAGGTTCATAGGTGTTCACTAGGCTAATGACCACAAGGGCCTTTTTAAACTCAGCCATGCATCCCAAATCTCTTATGAGTTCTGATACCCTTGATAAGTGTAAGCAAGGGCCTGGGAGATGAACCATTTACAGGTTACCTGTTTGCATTAAAGACATAGGTGCCAAACCAGGGATGAATTTCTGGTTTCCCATCCAGCTGTCCAAGTTGCACTTGAATTGTATTAGAGAGGAACTCTGCTTCACATGGATGGGGATCCTGTTCCATAGACAGGGTAGTCTCTGTGATACACACCTATCTCTCCAGCATATTTATATCACAGACAAGGTTTAAGTCTTTAAAATGGGTAATTCTGGTACTGTTTGTTTTTGTGGATATGCAGGAGGTCCATCAGAGTGGGGTCTGATAATGCCCTGTATGCCAGGCATAGATCTCCCCTCAAAAGCCTGTCGGAGACAGAATACAGGCATAGGGCCTTGAGGCAGTCTGCACAGGGCATATTACTTATGCCCTGTATTCGTTTAATGAGGAACCTCTATTGATGTTCCAGTTGTTAGATATTCCTGGATAGGTACATACCAAAGGGGGCATTGCACTCAATGATAGGTCTGATGAATGCTGAATACAGTGGAACAATGACTTCCTTGGACTTAGATGTCATACCTTTGTTTATAAGTTGCACAATATAGAATGATTTCCTCACCACTGCAGACACATGATGATCAAAGGCTAGCTTACTAGCTATGTGTGTCCTTAAGTCCCTGACTACTGAGTCAGCTCTAAGGGGTGTGTTGTCAGTATGATAGTTACCAAGGATGGATGACTTCTGAAAGGATACTATTATGCATTTCTTGGTATTTAGTTTTAGTCCATGACTCTGACACCAGTTGTTTGTCTGTGTCAGCCCCTCCTGGAAAACATTTGTGTTAGTGTGAGATTCAATGACAACTCCTAATTTGCAATCATTTACAAATTTAGTCAGCCATAGACCACTGATATTGGCCTTGACTTCCGAGAAGTAAATGCCTAACTTCCTGGGTCCTGTCTGTGAGACAGTTGGCTATCCACTGGGTGACATACGGGTTTGTTACCTACCTAGGTAACAAAAAGAAACATGAAGGCATAGGTAAAAAATTAAAAAAAAATTCTTAATGCTGTTATAGAGTCGTTTTGGTTAATATGAGCTTGATTTCATTGAAGTTAATCTAAAATGTTTAGTCTGCTCAAATAATATCTTAAACATATAGTTATAATCTTGTAACTGATTCTTACCTATATGCCATAGTTATCAATTCAACATCATATCTAATTTCATAGATTGATTTGTCTGCAAAAAAAAAAAAAATCATACTGAGTGCATCTTCTACTGTCCTGTTTACTTTTGAAACCCAAAAGTACTGATCAACAAGTAGAGTTGCCTGGTCACTTATTGGTCTCTCTGTGTTGTCTGACAAAACATATATATAGTAAATTTGCTTTTTGTTAAAGGACAACTACGGGAAACTGCCTATAAATTCTGTTCCTTACGGTTATTTCTCTCCCTTACTAGTCATCCAGTTGCTGTAAAATATAATTTGGTATCCCTATATATATATTTTCGACTGTTTTTGATCTTACCGGTGATCGTTTACCGGTACTGCAGTCCATTTTAAAATGTAAGTTGCTCTCGCGCCTGTAGTTTTCCACGACAAATCGCCCATCACAAAGCAAGTACTTTTCTTGTTTTTTTTTTTTTCACACGCCCACTGTTCAGTATTTTCGCCCAGTACACACCCACTTGCTAAATATTCATGACCTTGGCGTCACTCGCGTCCATCTAAGTGCATAAAACAAGCGTGAAAATCAGGCAGGAACTTCTTTCTTATCAATTTGTTCCTGCACGTCTTTGTTTCTGCATCGGATCATTTTGCTGCTTCGGGCTTTACAGTTACGAGCTGCTACGGGCTTTACAGAAAAGCGCTGCCGTTTTATTCAAATAAATCTGTGAGAACTTGTGGATTGTCCTGCCTTCTCTTACCTCGTGAGTACTCCCTAGATTATTGCAATGTGTCATTATTGTGCGAAATTATTGTGCTGTGGGTTTTGCAGTTAACTAATGTGCTGTTGGCATTTTGGTTCTTGATTTGCTGCTAAAACTTTACATCTAAGCTTGTGCTCGTATAATGCTGTGCAAGGTTTATTTTGACACCGGTTAATGCTACCGATAACGTACTCATGCTACAACAGATTAATATGCCAAACCTCAAAAGTCTACCTTTGAGGACCAATATGGCATCCACTTTTGTTAATGTTATACTACAGATCTCAGAAAATGAATCTTGGAATAGCTGCCAGTTTAATGAAATGCATCTATATACTGCTGTGTTATTTTCCTAATTTGGCAAAACAGAGTAAAAAAGTCAACAAACTGTAAAGATTTTATTAATATTAATATTTTGAATGGTATCATGCACCTTAGGCTTGTCTACAAATGTTATGTCAATGAAATCAATTAGCTTAATCAGATAAAACAGAAAAAATGTAGAATTTGCCAAAAATATGATAGTAATAACTTACATTGCATTATACTAACATGCATTCCTAAAACATAACAAAAACTGAAATCTAGTAGGAGTTTATTTGAAACAACAGATTTACTACATATTAATCTATGTTTGGTAGTCAATGCAAAGGATTATCTAGGAATAACTAGAGGTTATCCCACTCATTTCATTTCTGGTACCAGAAAGCAGTATGCAAGCAAAATAATTTTCTTGTCTTTCTGCCAAATCTTTATGTGGTATTTAGCCATAAGCAAGCGTCTTCATGAAAGGACTGTGTATGTCCTTTCTTATAAAAGATTGTCTGGATTCAATAACTATTAGGGTTATTGTTCTAACAACTGAAGAATTTTAATGTGCCATGAAGGTGTTAAGTGTTAACAGAGAAGTTTTTTTTATTGACAGGTAAAGTTGTAATTTTACAAATTCCCTAGAACAAGGAAATGGAGCTAGTAGTAAACCAGCATTCAAAATTAATATTCCCTAAGGTACAGTAATTGTGGAACTTCTCTCTGTTGTGGTTTCCAAGGTTACAATCTACATTGTTATAATCACATCATACACAGAAATCATCCAGCACCAGGTTATGTGAACTGTAACTCTTGCAGCATTAGGTATAGTTGTAAATGATTTGCTTCTTTTACAAAGGGTTTACTAAGAAAATCATATCTGGAGTTATCTTCAGACATCAGTAAGTCATAAAAGAAGGCAATATGAGCAATGCTTTTCTACTATTCCTTAATCTGCAACAGTTTCAAGAACAATTAATTTGTCTGCGTCACATACCTGGCATTGCAGGGTGAAAACTTTCTTAGACTTTATGTCATATAACTAACACAGATTAATTTGTAGTGATAGTAATTAAGACATTTCAGGACCCATGGTGGTGGTGCTGTGGTAGCATTGTCGCCTCAAAGTAAGATGCTGTCCGGTTCGATTCTCAGCTAGAGCGTCTTCTGCGTGGAGATATGCGTGAATGGGCATACCTTCGTTGAAGGTTGTGCATCAGGGCTGGTAACTTCGCATGTAAAACTCAACTACCAATCATTAGTGGAACGGAGTTCCGCTGTGGCGACCCCTAACTGGGAAAAGCCCAAAGACAGGAAGGACAACAGAGGAAGAACAGGTGACTTCATTATAAACTGCATGAGCCTGAGTGTCCCCCAAATAGAAGTATATGGAGCGAGTCTCTGAGGAGTGGAACTTTTATTATCCTTGCCTACTTAAGAACACAGGACCTCTTGTTGATCCTCACAGGCTGCTTTCACAGAGAACGGTCAGAGTTAAAAGGACACTCCTATCCTAGGTTAATAAGCATTTAGCCTTTCCCCACCATGAATATGAGGTGACAAGCAAGTTTAAGGTATCATCTGATAGGGGTTTGGCACCCAGGTATTCACATGATAGAGAAAATAGCATATCATATGAGGCCTGCTCAAAGTCTGGCATTGGTCTAAATGGAAAATATATGTCTGTAAATGTCTCTATCATCTTTTTATCACTCCTTCTTTATTCTACGATAAAGGATTGTTAGAGTCTCCAGTGGGTTGGAGCTGTTAAAGTAATACTTTTCAGGCAACATGGTTGGATATCATCTGGGAATGTCAAAAATTAAGCTTATTTTGGGAAGTTTTTTTGGATGAATGTTGGTAAAACATATTCCTTAACACATGATCAGAAAAAAAGACTGGTGACCCTGGGTCTTACTAAAGACCTACCCCCACACAGCCCCTTTTAGTTTATTTATTGGCTGCAAAAAATTCTGTAGCTCATCACTGGAAAGACATTAAGCCTTCCACAATAGCAGAATGTTGGTAAATTGCCAAAGACATTTATTTGAGGGAGTTAAACTTAGCAAAAAGAAGTAATAATATCTTTCCAGCACAGGCAAAATGGGATCAATCCATAGCGCTCCTGGACTTTGATTGATAAATAAAGTATAGTTTTATTTTATTTTTTACTTAATTGTTCTCTCTTGGGCAATTATACTATACCACCCTGTTCCATTCTCTGGGCTCAGGTCTCATACATGCAACTGCAGTCCTTTAGAACTTAAGGTGGACTACCTTTGAAGACCCACTTGTTTCATTCCACCACTTCTGTGAATCAACTCATACTTTTTTACATCTTTCATATGATTTATTTTATTCCTTAAGTGTATATAATAATTGACAACTCAGTTTCATCTATTTCACTTAATACTTTTCTGTATGTACTCATCTATAATGGATATAAAATATTTCTAATGGATTTATTCTACTGAATATTGTTTATTTGTATACATGCAATGTTTTATCTATTTTTATTTTACATAACCTTTAAATCGGCTATGTATTTTGATGTTCCTGCTCTGAGTGTAAGTTTAAATGATGAAGAGTGCAGGCACATACAAATTTTGGTCCCACTGCTGGGCCCAAATGTTACTCTCCATCTCCTTTCGGCTTTTCCCATTAGGGGTCACCACAGATGAACAATCCACAGAACAATTGGCAGTGGAGTGTTATGGTGCCGAGTTGCTGGCCCAGCTTCTAACCTTTCAGAGAAGGCACACATTCACATCAAGGGCCAGTTTAAAGTGTCCAATCCACCTGCAGCATGTCTTTGGATGTGTGAGTATCCCGGAGGAAACCCAAGCAACCCCAGGGAGGACATGCAGACTCTGCACAGAAGACACCACAGCCAAGAACTGAACCAGAGAATGTCTTGCTGTGAGGCAGCATCACTAAATGCTGCACCACTACAGCCAGTATACAGACTTAACCTAAGCTAACAAGTTCTGTTTCACATGGGAAAAGATATAGGACTTAGCTACTCAATGTTGCATTGAAACACTGACTCTTCGCTGAAGACTGTTGACTACCTATTACTATGTAGATTAGATGCAGTCATACACCATATCTTTGACTATGGTAAAATCAATACTGACACCCTAGCATGAGCCTCTAAAGTTGTTGCTAGGTATACATTCCCCATGCTTCTCTCACTATAAGAATTGACAAGTAACACTTTGACTCCTGGCTTATTGACAGGGTACTTACTATGCACCAGGAATATAAAGCCAGCTTATGAGCAGACTCTGCTGGATGTGATTTTAACTGATTTTTACCCTCTAATTCCCACAGTTTCCTCTGTCAGTAAGGAACTGACCCGGGACTGCACTTAGAAGCCTAGAACCATTTCCTCTGCTTTGCACCCTTCTCACAAATGCCACCTTCAGAAGAGTTGATGCTCTACTCAGACTTTTCTCTGACTCTTCTTGTCGGTAGCCAGGCTTTCCATCATGCTTTGTTCCATGACACTCTTAAGGATCATAAGCAGTGTTGATTTGGGCAATGGCTAGTGATATGAGAAAAGTAAGATCACTTAGAATATTTTAGCATGTAAAACATCGCACAAGAACATTCCTACAAATATGAACTCTATTAGCAGGGAATCAGACCTGTTGAGCATTAGGACTGAGTGTACCTCATAGTACAACATATGACACCAGGATGTGCATCAGACAAATGCTCTCATTAGATAAGCAATGGGAATAAAAAAAAAGTCTGAGCTATGTCAATCTGGAAATATCAGAAGAGGAAATCCTGTCAATTACCTACAGCAACTGACACCTGCAATCAATACTTTAGAACTCAATTATGGCAGACTTTTTGCTTAGACATTTCCTGAGTCAGTCATTAGAAACCTAGCTTTATGACACAGCAAAAATAACACTAAAATTTAGCTAGTGTGTTCCTAGTAGCTTGCCTTATGTATTGAAATTTCTTCATTATGAGGAATGCTATAAATATCAGTAAACTTAACAATCACGTCAATAAACAGAAGTCACCAGACTACAACTTTATTAACTTGCTAGGTTGCATTGCACTTGTCTTTATAATGATGGCAATACAAAAGTACAGAGCAGAATATTAACTATCTTAAAAGTGTTATTGTCATGACAGCATAAATACGTTTTTTTTCCTACAGCTGTTGGAGACATGTTTCTGCTTTTGTCAGTTTTCATGCGTCATGAAAAGCCCTTCATTCCTCATACAAGTCTTTATTTCTAGGTTACTGCAGCTCATCCCCCTTTATAAGCTATATCAACACATGCTATATAATCATATAAAAACATGACATTTAATCAACCTTTAAACTCCAGGATCATGGCATTTTGATTAGTCAACTTTCAAAAACTTCAGCAGCAAACATGCATAAAATTGAAATTTACTTTCAATGAACTCAGACAATACCGGAGTTGTAATATACGTGTTTTTATTCAGAATATGCTACATCATTGTTCTGGCACAAACATTTACAACTTCTTTGAAGAAGTAAATTAGAGAAGATTTATCCCCTGTAGATGAACAAAATTAATTTTGCAGTTTTGTATATTCATTCATTCATTTCTGAGATTGTTACCAATGGGCCTAAGGCTGAACAGAATATCTCAGCGCATTGTAAATTCACTTTCTCTTTAACATATAGCATGTGATCTATAAACACAGCCACTGATCAAGAAAAAAAATATTACATTCATTTGTTGATCCCCTGTTTGACTTAATATGTTTCTATATACTTTTAGAAGTTGCAAAGAAAACAAGTTAGGTCACTTATAACTAGCACCCTGCATTTTGGGAAAAAAAAATGCATAGCCATAAAAGTAAACTCAAGCTGTCTACAGAAGACAAGCAAATCAATTGGAAATATAAATCCATAAATAGAGAAGAATTTATTCTGGATAATGTTGTATCATGATAACCTATTCTGAATGCTTAACTAAAGATGTGTCAAAAGCTCACAAACACTAGATATACTATCTATGGCTATTGCATAATAATATCTGTATCTAGGGGAAAAGAAAGAACTCACAGTAAGGGACAGCCTATCCAGGCAGGCTCACTGATCCATGCCTTTCTGATAGCAGCATTGCTCTCTTGTTCCGTTTGAATTGCAAAGGGAAAGGATATCTTTGTAATGCAGAAAGGAAAGTGAATGTATTTGCTGGATAAATGTGATGATCTGTCCTTTGGCCTCTTTATCCCATTCCTGTACACCAGAATTGTCTGTGGTTTGCCCTGTATATGATACAGTATCATAAATGACAGCTGGAAATGGAAATTACTCCGAATGCCATAAGCTAAGGGTTCTGTAAAATGAAAGAGAAGGCATGCTAGAAGTATTATTTATTTGCATCAAATTCAGGGATTGTAAAAATATGAGTGGGCATGGCATACTGTATAAACTGCCGTACAACAGTTGGTTAGGGGTACTGGTTAAAAGAAAAAAAACATGATAAAACCCCAAACCCAGTCAGCCTGACAGACTTTTAACCTTCATGCCACTTGAAAGTGTTGAAAAAGAAATGTATATTTAATCTGACATAAGTACTCCGTAAGTGCATACACTGAGTACTGGAAAGTGCTAATGATTTTTCCAAAAACAGCATACTGATAATGTGTAGGCATGTTAGTGTTGCAGGACCACATAAATGAACAGTGCTACTGCCTTACTCCATTCCCCTTGTTTTTGGTGCGTTGTTGATGCCAGGGTGTGTACATTTTGTTTTTTTGTTACTAGCATTATTATTCATGGCTCAGCCTCTCTCTCTTAGTTGACTTGAATGCTCGAGCTACCTGATAGTTTGGGCATGTAGAAGGTGCAATGAACCTTGGAAAGCCATCCGGTGTAATATCCTTGGCAGGATATAACCCAAATAACCCATATAGCTAAGGCTACTACAGCAGTGATCATTTAACCAGTATTTTTGTGGTAAGTGTACTTAAACATCTGTACTTTACTTGTAGGACCTCTTATGGTGATGCAATATTGTTCTATCATATGATATTCTTTATGGTTTAGTTGCCATTGTAGGAAATCCTATTATTATCAGCCATCTGGAAGACAAGGTTTACCTTGAATAAAGCTTTACTTCTTTTGATTGCTGTAGTATGTTATTTTTGGATGGAAATTATGTTGTAGAGGTGTCAGTAGGTGGCTTAGTGTTTGAAAAATTTGCACACTATTTTTTGGGGGGGGTTAGTAATTTGCTGATTTTGTAGCCCCTTCCATTAGGTAAGATAATTTTTTAGGGCTCTGTGCTGTTTTTGTCCAAAAAGTTCACTCCACAAAAAAATTGGAATTTGTGATTACATTAATATTGCAACTCCTGCGCATTCACTTTTAGAGTATACAGAATAGGGCTAACATACAAACCTTACCCTTGATTGTTTAATGTGTTCTTTTGATAAGAGTCAGGCTTCCAGAGACATAATTAAATAGGAAGTAAGCAGTTTAATCCAATCATGTAAGTGAGCTCATGAATTGTTTCATATTATTATCCCTGAGCATTTGTGGAGTATGGAAAAACAGTGCCACTGGCTGGTTTAGTGTATTTTTGTAATTTGAAGGCAGGTGTGCATGTGTGTATGTTAGGCATATAGAAATGAACTGAAATATATACCTAGCATTAAGAACAGAAGAGATAGCCACAGGAAAAACTCCGTCTTCAAGTCAAAAACTTCTTTATTAGGAACAAGGAATAAGCGCTTTCACGTAGGTTGACCTATTTATTGTGTTTTTAGCTAAATATAGATACATGCATAGATATATACGTGGATATAGAAATCTACATTTTCATAAATATATAGAGTACCATTGACAAATACAACAATTGATATGGTAAGATATGTCTGCCGAAATAATTAACTATATCACGACAGTAGCTTTAGGCAACAATACACTGGAACTAATTTGTAGCATCATTCCGGTTTGCCTGGATCGAAGTCTTTGAGCAGGTGAGCCAAGTATATCATCGCAGGGTATGTAAGTAAATTCTAAAAGAGGTCAGTATTGCCACACTTTGAACTTTCCAGTAATTGCTTTGCACTCTGCACTGCATGTTCATCTAGTCCATTTGACTGTGAATATTCTGGACTGCTATTCACATGTACAAATTCCCTTTCTCTTGCAAATTTCTTAAATAACATAATAGTAAACTGAGTACCATTGTCAGAACTAACTTTGTTTGTGTGGACTACCATGGACTGAGAAATGACATTTCAAATTAGTAATAACAGTAGTGGAAGTTAAATTAGGTAGTAGATTAATCCTAAACCAGCTTGAGTAAGAGTCTACCAATACTAATTAATGTTTATTGACCCACTCAAAGATATCAGTGGCTACTGTTAATCAAGGCAGTTAATGCACTATACTTATTTGAAGTGGTTGTCTTTTCAAATGTGCTTTAGTACTATTGCATACTGAACAAGAAGAAAGTACTTTATCAATGTCTTTCAGTAATGAATGCCAAAATGATAGTTCTCTCACTCTTCTCTTATTGGATGTGAAACCTGTGTAACCACGATGCTAAATCTGGGTATATTCATGTTGTAAGGAAGCAGGAACAAGAATTTTAGCACCTTTGACAATAATGCCATTTTCCATCAGCATTGCATCTCTGTAAGGAAAATAGATTGCTTTGATGGTCATCCAACAGTAATGTACTGGTTCATGTATACACATATTTTTAGACGAACTACATTCATTACTTGTTTCTTTTGCAGTGCTTTTTCATATTTCAGCATTGGTCTGAGGAGGTCCATTTCATTATGGTACATGTGGATACTTGGACATACTATTGATGGGGTAACTTGGATACCAATTTCAATGTGGTGTTTCTGGTTTTGTTGCAATAGCTTGGCCATAGTCCTGAGGGTGTCTTACTGTAGTTATGCATACTGGGACATATCGCCGGGCCATTTGGTTACCTGCATCATATTTGTATTTGGGCTTATTTCTACATATTACAGGAGGCGTAACCTGTTTTATTGTGCCTCTGCATACTGTAACAGGTCACTCGAGTGGCTGCTTGGGTAAAAGATTTTGTTTGTGTATTTCAGCATACTGAGACTTATTTATGAAGGGTGAACTTGTGTAAATGTTTCACATTTGTGCTTGTGCACGCTTGCAGTTTGTGATTATTTGCTCATACCTGGATATATACGTAAATTGTTTGCTGTGGTTAATATTTTACTTTTATGTGTATGCATACTGCAACATATTATTTAAGGTGTCACTTGGGTAAATGGTTGATCTCGAGGTTGCACATGCAAAAATATACTAATGAAGAGATTACTCATTTAACCATTTCATTTTTTGCACTTGTACAAAGCTTGACATATTACTAAGGGGATTTGCTTAGGGAAGTGTTTATATACAGTACTTGGGCATATAAATGGTGATCTTGTTGGGATGTACACTTTATTTCAGTGTTTCAGCATACTATTACATTTTATTAAGGGGTTCACATGGGTAAAATATTCATTCTACTGGCTCTGCATAGTACGACTAATTACTGATAGTATGACAAGTGTAACCGGTTCATTTGCATTCTTGCAGACGTCTATACAAATCCACAACAGACTGTGAATAGTTGTTTCTTTTCTAGTGTTTGTGCATATGTGGACATCTGACTTTAGGTGTTGCTTGGTGAAATGCTTCATTTGCGTACACATACATAGCTGAACGTATTACTTCTGGGCTCACTTCGTAAAATGTAATTTGGTGTTTGTGCATACCTGATCATATACTTGCAGGATCCTTATGTTTCACTTTATTTTTTAGTGGATGCTGGGGCATGGGGTTCTCTTGATTAATGTGTCATTATTCCAGTCATGCTTCCCTCAACACATTAGTGATGTGTTGTTTAAGTATATGGTTCATATTGACATTTGTGCTTACTTGTACATCTTAAATATGGGGTAAGATGGGGTCACCTATTTACCAGTGTCTATGCATAGTTGAACAGCTGACAGACTCTGAATCCCCTTTGAATGACACCAGAAGCTTAGCCAATTGTTGTAATGAATATTATTTTATCTATTCCGTGTTATCATTCTTGGTGAGTGCAGGATGCTACTCAGGAACAGGGTCATACCAGCATGGGCTACGTCATCAGACATCTTCTCTTTCTCTTTTCATGTATTCCATGGAGGTATGGCTCAGGTCATTCACACCAACATGGACAGTGACAGACTCAAGTTTGTACTTTTTCTGTAGTGACCTGAGTGCTTGTGTTATGTGGCCGATCATGGCACCCATCAGGCAGCTAACTGGAACATTCGCCTTGTTCAGCATAGTGAGTGTGAGGTCAGTCTGCCTGACTACAGAGGCACCTATTTCTAGTGTGTTGGGTATGTTATATTGTGTGGTACACTGGTTTTGTAAAGTATATTACAAAGTAAATTATAGAAATACACATGGAAAGATATGTTTAATCAAGACAATTACCACAATCACACAATTAATTTCTCTGTTGCTGTGAATATGGATAAAGAAAAATGCCTATATGCACCCTGTATCCAAGACTATCCTGTAAATATGTCTGGCTAGAGTTATTTATAACATGAAATATGTACATTTCGCTTCTTTATTTCTGCATAAATTGTCCCTGTCAAGATGCTAAGCAAAAAAACGACTGCAGGACAACCTCTTGGTTAACCACGAAGACCACACTGGTTCCACCCTGTCAAGATGCACTGCTTGGCAGTGCTGGCTGCCCCTGAATTGGCATTATGCACATCAATTACCATCACATTTCTGCCATTTCATTGTAGATACTGATGCAAGTAAAAACAGTTTATAATGTAATTAGTCATTTTGGGAAATGTTGCATTTCACTGCTTGTGCATACCATAACATATGTGAAACACGGTTAATTGTTATGTTTGTACAAATTGCAACATATTATAGAAGGATCCTTCATGATAAATGTGGCATATTTCTCAACCTCCACATCAGCCATTCACAACATGATCTTTCTTTCCTTTGATGTTACTTGCATAAGACATCCTGTAGCACTATTAGGACACCATGGGGTGTCATGGCTACCTGTGTCAGAACTGTCAACACTTTAGTCTTTACAAACTTGGTCTTCCTTTGTTTCACAAATCATTTGTATTTACATAGCAGCCCCAATGTCTGCACTTGCCTTTCATAAGGAATGACTCCCTTTGTTTCAGAAATCAAATGTATTTACATAGCAGTCCTGATGTCTGCACTTGTCTTTCATAAGGAATGATGCCCAATTTCTTTGATTCTCTCCTTTCCTAGTGTAATCAGCTTCCTTGTTATTCAATAGTTTCTGTGTATGTCTTTTCTGCTGTCCTTTGAAGTAATGAGATGTCAACTGCTAGATATGTAGTTACTAGTGTTATGCTTTCCTGTAAATTTCTTTGCATCCACCCATTGCCATTAATTCTTATGCTTTGTACTGCATTTTAATTAGAATGTATAGACCTCAGCTGATGGAAGCTCCACAGAAACTTTTCCACTGTATTACACCACTGCCTTTGCATATGTATGGGGTCATCTTTGATAGTAGACTAATTTCTTGTTTATTTAGGATCTATGTGTCCAGCTGAGCATGCTGTATGTAGTCACATGTTGACACAGTGCAATCAATAGTTTTCTATTTCATATTTTTAAATTTATGTACTCCTGACTTCATATCTATGTACAGTCCATATAATAGTCTACACAATGCTGTTAAAATGCCAGGTGTTTGTGATCTAACAAATGAGAACACAACTTCATTTCAATACTTTTGTCTTACCATTACTCTGTACAATTCAGTTGACATTCAAACGATTCGTTAAGGGTCAAAAACATAATAAATCAGCAACATAGAATAATAAGCAGGTTGCAGAAGTGTCAACACCCTTAAACTAATACTTTGTTGAGGCACCTTTTTTTTTTATAATAGCATTCAGTCTGATTGGGTCGGAGTCAATCATCATGGCACATCTGGACTTGCCCATTCTTCCTAGCAAAAGGCCATCTCTTGTACGCAGTCTTATTCAGGTCAGCCAAGTATTTTTATAGAAATTGTGTATGCCCTCTAGCTGGACCATTGCAAAAGTATAATTCTCATCTCTTCCAGCCATGCTTTTGTTTATTTGGATGTCAGCTTGGGGTCATTGTTGGGGTGAAAGGTGAAATTACACTTCATCTACAGCTTCAGCTTTTTATCATACCACTCAAGGTTTGGGGCCAAAACTGAATGGAATTGTTGTTTATTGATCATTCGTAAAGTTGCCCATCTATTTCAACTTTCTGCCTTAAAAGACCACATCTGCGCTTGTTTCCCATTTAACCTGTACCTAACCAAATGGAAAGCACTTGATACAAGCCTTCTAGCTTAAAAGAGAGACTTTCGAGTGATTATCAGTTTTCCTTAGTTTCTTGCTGTATTTATTTATTTATTTATTTATTTATTTTACATTTGTTAACCGGGATAGTCCGACTGGATATATGTCCATTTTCAGCGGAGGCCCGGGGAGAAAAGCTCCAAGAGTAGTACATTGCAACACATAAGAAAAGGCAAAAAATCAACAAACGATTCGGTTACCAGAAAAAGTAAGAAATACAATTTGCTAAAGGATATCATTTACAAGAAGTAGTCAGCAAAAAAACATTAAATATGTAGTTATTAGAACTATGTGATACTATCCTATGATATTATTAGTTAGATGAAGGACATAGGTAACTAATATATATATTGGTGTAGGAATTAGCCAGGCTTAGTACAGTAGCAAGACCTTTTTGAGCCCAGGTATAGTTTGAGCTTGGCTTTGAAGTGAGACAGTGAAGAAATTGAGGTTAACTCAGGGGGTAATAGGTTCCAGGCCTTACCTAGGGAGTTTGACAGGAGGGAGTCGCCAGCTTGGTTGTTGGTTTTATAGGTCTGAATGAGGACCTTGTTGGAGGAACGAAGTGGTCGTGGATTGTTATACAAGGTGATTAGGGGTTTGAGTGAGGGAGTGTTATCAGGGGTGTAAATGATTTTGTGGGCTATGATCAGTTGGTTGTATAGCACGAGACTAGGAAGTTCTAGCCATCCTAGCTGAGTTAGGTTAATGCAGTGATGTCTCCTAAAAGGGAGGCCGGTGGCAAATCTGGCAATGTGATTATAACAGGTGGTAAGTTTATTTAGATTGGACTTGTTGTTATTTAGAAGGAGAGGTGACGCATACAGAAGAGAAGAGAGAAGGTGGGAACGGGCAATGGCTACCTTGGCTAGGGGAGTTAGAAAGTTCTTTAATCTATACAGTGGACCTAGTTTTTTGTTAATGGTTTTGATTAGGTGGTTGATGTGCAGGTCATATTTTAAGTGGGTGTCAATGGTGACACCTAGAAGTTTAGTGGAAGGGTCAGGAGAGATAATTGTGCCGTCTTTGGATTTAATTATGAAGTTGATGGGGGTGGACTTTAGTGTAGGTAAGAATATAAGCATTTTGGTCTTTTTGGGGTTTAGTAGTAAGCGGTGGTTGGATAGCCAGTTTTCTACAGTGTTAAAGGTAGTTTGGGTCTTTAGCTGTAACTCTGCAGGGGACGTGGCTGAACATATCAGAGTTGAGTTATCTGCATATTGAATGCAGTTGACATTTGGAATGGCAGTATGTAAATCATTTATGAAGATGGAGAATAACAGAGGGCCTAGAATAGACCCTTGAGGGACACCCAGGTTAGTTGGTAGTAAGGTGGACAGATTTGAGTGCCAGAGTACAGCTTGTTGTCTACCACTTAGGTAGTATTCGAACCATTGAAGAGATTTGGGTTCTAAACAGAGTGGTCTTAGTGAGTGGATTAACAGTTGGTGATCCACCATATCAAAAGCTTTGGATAGATCCAGGAATAGAGCGGAGGCAAGATGGTTATTATTGCGATAAGAATTTATGGTGTCTGAGAAGGCTAATAGGGCTGTAGTGGTGCTATGGTGAGGTCTAAAGCCATGTTGGGTATCTGCCAGGAGATGGTTGTTAATTAAATGGTTCATGAATTGCTTTTGGATACATTTTTCCATTATTTTGGCTAGTGGAGAGAGTATGGCAATTGGCCTATAGTTGGATATTTCGGTAGAGCCTCCCCCTTTGTGTAGAGGGATGACATAAGAGATTTTCCAGATATTAGGAATTGTAGCTTCAGTTAGCGTGCGATTTATAAGTACTGAGATAGGATAGGCAATGGCGTCAGCTGATTTTTGTAGATATTCAGCTGGAAGTTGGTCAGCTGCAAGAGTGGTAGGTTTTAGCTTTTTGAGTAGGGTGTGTATAAATGAGGTGGCAATAGGTTGGAAGCTAAAATGTGGAAGATTAGTAGAGGTGGAGCAGTTTGGGCTGTATGTGCTAGGTGGCAAGTTACTTGCTAGGGTTTGTATGGTCTCAGTGAAAAAGCGATTAAAACTATCTGCGACAGATTCAGATGGTTTGTCAGTGAGGGCCTGAGGTACAGGGGTAGTCTTTTTTCCAGGGTGTATTAGATTATTTAGTCCTGCCCAGAATTTTTGAGGGTTTTTTTGGTGAAAGGACTGTAGATTGCTGAAGTATTTTTTTTTGTCAAGTAGTACAAGTTTTTTTGTTTCATTCCTTAGTTGCCTGTATACTATTTGATCCTGAGGGAGTTTTGTAGTTCGGCTTAGAGCCCATGCTTTGTCTCTGAGTTTAATTTTGACCCTGGTCTCATTCGAGAGCCATGGTGCCGTTTTTGGTTTTGTTTTTTTAGAGCGGATGGGAGCATGACTGTCTATAATCTCCAGAAAATTTTTGTTAAAATACATTACTAAGGGGAGGTTTTTAAGCATTGACCAATTGCAGGATTTTAGTTCAAGTTGGAACTTAGTTACGTCAAAATTCTTTTTGTTTCTGACATATCTTAGTAGTGATTGGTTGTGGTTAGTTATTTTATGCCTAATTATGTATGTGAGATGCTGATCACTAAGACTATCAGAGAGGGTACCATATGTATACATGTTGGGATGGTTATTTATGAGCACCCAATCAAGTATACTTTCTTTCTGGTGGGGCTTGCTAGTTCTAGTTGGGGTGTTAATGACTTGCTTGAAAGAATGCAAGTTAATGTGGGTGGTAGGGGCTTCAGAGGAACAGTTGCTCCAGTCAATATTAAGGTCACCTAGAATAATGGTCTCTTGGGGGTAGTGGGTGGATATCCAATATAGGATATCTTCAAGTGTGGTTATATTGTTGCCTGGGGGGATGTACATGCAGATTATATAGATGTGTTTGCTGTTATTTAGTTTCAGTTTAGTAGCTAGGATTTCAGAGTTATTGGACTGAGGTGGCTGAATAATGTCGGTGGTTACAGTCAATTCAGATTTGTATAGAACCGCAACCCCTACCCCCTTTTCTGGTTGCTCTGTCCAGCCTATGTATGTTATACCCAGGGGGGAGTATTTCATTGTCTGGAGTACAGGGTTTTAACCAGGTCTCTGAGAGACACAAAATATCAGGGGCTAGATCAGCAAGGAGTGCATGAAGTTCATGCACTTTGTTATTAATACTACGGATGTTGAGATGACAGGTTAAGAGAGAGTTAGGTAGGTGAGGAATAGTATGGGTATAGCTTTGGTTGCTGATAGGGAGAGAAGATTTATTATTTATTATTTAACTGTTTTCCACCTCAATACTGATTTTCCCATCACTTGCGATTTAAAAGCTTTTTTTTTTACATATGTTTTACTTATTTGACTGCCCATACTTTAAAAAAAATGTTTTTTTATATAAATTTTGGTACTGTTGTAGGCTGCACAAAAAAGTGCAATAGCATTTCCTGATCGCTTGTAGTCATTTCAAGCTGCTTTAAGTGTACTTTTCACTAAACTTTTTCAGGCTACTGCTGAATTCATGGCTGTGTTACAAGTGTCTGAGTTGCCCATGCCTTACTTGGATAGAGGGAACTTTCTCTGGTCACCTGTGAGAGAGGGTAAGTTTGAGCATCAGACTGTCCCTGGAAGACTGGTTCCAGCCTTGAAGTTAGTAGTTTAAAAACCGCGTTTGCATGGTTTGGTGTGCCGTGCAGCACCGGTTAGCTAGGGTTAATTTATTCATGGCTCCATTAAGTCTCCGCTTCAGTTGTACACTTGAAACTAGTCTAACTCTCAACCTACGCACTCTAAAAGCATCCTAGAGTCAAGCACTTGCTCATGACGTAAAAGCAAGCAGTAATATACCCCGAGACTTGACTGCACAGCAGGTCAAGCCTCTTCAGCCACCCCTCCCCAACCAAGCAGCTGTCCGTAATATTCATGCATGACCAAAGGACAAATGCATGACCAAAGGACAAATTCAGATGTACTATCCAGTCCAGCAGGTGAATCTGTATCATGAGGCAATGTTACAAGTGGCTCATGTACACAGACAGCCCTCTGCTACTACCACAAAACACTTACCTATGCGAGAGATGCAATTATACAGCCAACCAGGAGGCTAAGGTCAGTCCGCTAAGACTGGAACAGACAGTCATGAGGAGAAGGTTAATACTTGCACCACACCTCCAGCCTCACATAGACCTACTAAACCTGCACTGGCCAAAAATACACCCACCAATAGGGAAAATATCTATCCCAGCAGAGTGCTGCCACCCGGACATCTCAGATGCTCAGGTAAGAGCCGCCCTCTCCAAAAGCAAAAAACATAGCATCAATGGGACCAGACGGTGTCCCTGGCTGCATCCTACATGAACTCCAAGAAGAGCTAAACACAAACATAAAACTACTGTTCAGTCTCAGCCTAACTACAGCATATGTGCCCGAAGAGTGGCGTACAGCAACAGTGGTCCCACTCCATAAAGGTGGTGCCTCAACGGATCCTGGAAACTATCGCCCCATAAGCCTGACTAGCTTGGTCTGCAAAGCTATGGAAAGGATCATCATGGACCGCATAAATACATATATTGGCGGAGCTACAGACACTGGATCCTACTCAGTTCAGCTTTGTTAAGGGCAGATCCTGCCTCTTAAACCTGGTTAATTTCTTTGAAACAGTCACCAAGGCCATTGACGAGGGGAAGGTGGTCCACACAACCTACCTGGACCTCGCAAAAGCCTTCGATACAATACCCCACTCGGGCATTATAGATAATCTCACCAGCTTAAATATAAACCGCTATGTCACTAGATGGATTGCAAACTGGCTAAAGGACAGAACCCACATGGTTAGAATTGCTGGAGCCATGTTATACTCCAAACCAGTTACAAGTGGTGTCCCACAAGGCTCAGTCCTGGGACCTCTCTTGTTCGGTATATATTTCTCGGAGGTACAGGCCAACACGGAAGGACTGTGGCTGAACAAGTTCGCAGATGACTGCAAACTGGGCACCATAATCTACTCTACAGACGACACAAGCATCCTCCAAAAGGGCCTCATAGAAACAGACAACTGGTGCCAGAGCCATGGCCACAAGCTAAATGCCAAAAAGTGTATAGTCAGCCCCTTTGGCAAAAACAAAGTGCCCACAAATTACCACATAGCTGGTAATCCATTAACTACAGATGAAGTAATTAGGGACCTGGGGACACAAGTTGATAGCAATCTCTCATTTGACAACCACGTCGCCAAAGTGGTTAGAACAACATTTTATGTAGCCCACCTAATCATGAAGGGATTCACATCTAGATCAGGGGAGGTCATCGTGCCTCTCTAATCATCCCTCATCAGGCCCATAATTGAGTACAATGCCCCTTTTGGGATGTACCTTAACAGACACCTGCAGCAACTGGAAAGACCCCAAAAGTAGCTCACCAAGAGGATCAAAGGGCTAAAACAGATGCCATATGCTGCCTGGTTAAAGAAACTCAAGCTCTACTCAGTGGCATACCGCCTGTTCAGAGGCGATCTGTGCCTGACGTATAAAGCCATGTCCAAACTGGAATTAATGCACATGCTGCACCTCAGAAAATCCAAATCCCATCGAGCTACGCGCTCGAGAGACTTTAACCTCAGCACTGAAATAAATTGGACTTGCTGGAGGGACAGATTCAGAACCCAGAGGCTCCGTTCACTCTGGAATAAAATCCCAGTCCAGGTTAGGCAGAGTCCCGCATTGACTCTCTCCCAAGAGGAATCTTGATGAGTGGATGGGAGATCGTAGGTTTACCCCGGGTATCACATCTGTGTCACTGTTAGACAGAGGCACAGTATACTAACCTCTAAAAAGGGCATAGCTAAATAAATTTGAAATGGGTGGCGAAAGACAAGCACATTCTGTGTAGGCTTATATATGCCCTAGGGCAGATAGCCTAGTATGAACCTATGATAGACATTGCTCTTCTGATTGCTGAGTTTGCCACTTACTGAAATCATTGATGGCTTGCCCTTGTGGATGGTGATGAATGCTTAGATCCTCTAATCTTATCGCATATAGTCTGTTTTGCAAGTAATTTTGAATGTCTTTGTCATGGCGTTTTACAGTTGTAGTTTCAAGTCTGCCAGTATTCAATAGCTAATGTTGACTGGCACAAGAATCCACTTATGTCAACCTTGCTTAATGCCTTATTTACTTGTACATGAGACATTTAGAGGCTGCAGATAGATAAATAGCTAGATAAGTGAAAATATGGATTGTTGCTGTTCACGGATTTTTGGACTAGAAGGGTACCTGACATTACTCCACCGCAGACAAAATTACAGGAGCTCTTTTTATCATTAATTGTTTCATATTATTATCCCTGAGCATTTGTGGAGTATGGAAAAACAGTGCCACTGGCTGGTTTAGTGTATTTTTGTAATTTGAAGGCAGGTGTGCATGTGTGTATGTTAGGCATATAGAAATTAACTGAAATAAATACCTATTTATTGTGTTTTTAGCTAAATATAGATACATGCATAGATATATACTTGGATATAGAAATCTACATTTTCATAAATATATAGAGTACCATTGACAAATACAACAATTGATATGGTAAGATATGTCTGCCGAAATAATTAACTATATCACTACAGTAGCTTTTGTGGGTGAGTGTGTGGGTGTGTGTATAAAGATAAATGCACGCATAAGCAGTGTCTAGAATAGACTGCCCTTAGACTGTGTGGAATTGTGCCATAATACTTATTGAGTTTGTTGCTTGAAATTAATTAATTACATTTTTCTAATTCAGTTTACTGACGCCACGTGTAGCAGTGATGTTTGGCATTGACTGATGGGTGTGCTTATTTTAACACTAAACATGGATTTTTAATACCTCCATTATTTGCCTTCATTATTTTGACATGTCCTTGTACACCTTCATGCCAGATTAATAAATATGTATAGTCATTCCATCGTTTTGGAAAATGATTGATTTTGTTAATTGTGCATACTTGGACATATTACAGTAGGGTTCACTTGGGAGTAATGTCTCCTTTGGATGTTCAGGCCTAGTTGTACTTATTACTGAAGCTTTTAGGGGTTACTGTTTCTCCTTATTTCACTTACTGTTTACCCATTTTTATCATGATTTTTCTTCCTTTCATATAAGATGAATAGAGAGAGATCTGGAAGCACTCTTAGGACACCGTGGGGGGTCATGGCTACCGGACTCACAATAGCCTACCCATTACTCTTTGACAAGCCTGTTCTTCCATTGTCTGTTTTAAAAATCCCAAGTTGTGCATTTGCATTTCATAAGAAATTAGTCACATTTCCTTGCATGTATCTCCCTTCTGATCAAAAGCAATCTTGGTCATTGTTATTCATTCTGTTAAACATGTCTTTGTTGTGGTACACACTGTAGTACTGAAGTAGTTGTGTTGTGCTATCCTTTATTTACATTTAGCTAAACTATCTTGCCTTCCACTTAGTGCTATGTTGTTGTTTTGCATTTTAATGCAAATGCGGATATCTCAAGTGCTATCAGTAGCTTTTTCATCTCCACGGGACACTCTCCATTGTAGTATGCCACTTTATTTCCATATGCATGTGGTCACTCCCTGTAGCTTTGTCTGTATACTAATTTGTAGTGACTTGCAGAATACAAGAGTCCTAGACAGCATGCTCAATGTAGCCTTATGAGATTTACAGCAGTCATCCTGATTTCATTATTTTTTTCAACTGTACTGTTTGTATACTAATGCTGATTGTGTCTTCTGTGTGTATTTACACACACAGACACACACACACACACACACACACACACACACACACACACACACACACACACACACACACACACACACACACACACACACACACACACACACACACACACAATATATGCTGTAGCAGGAAGTGACAGACATAAGAGTGCACAGAATCGGCAAGAGAAACAAATAAAGATAACATAGATTATGAAAAAGATAAAAATAAATAAATAAATAAAAAAAACAATATCAGTTAATTTATATCAGAGGCCTGGGTAGAGGCATACATATTTATGCTTACTTACAGCTAAGTAGACGGTGAGTAATTCTAGAGTAAGTCACTCTAGAGTAAGCACAGTGGAAGTAGGACATGGGGATGAATATGAAGGGAGTGTGGGATAGTGAATGATTTGTTAGTCAGGGTTACAGCAGGGGCATAGCCAGTGTGTGTTGAGGTATTCCTTGAGATATTTTTTTACAAACAATGTAGAAGAAAGAGAAGAGTTCATTAGGCAGTTGTTTCCAGGTTTTTCCCACTGTGTTACAGAATACTGAGTCTCCAGCCTTGGTATTACGTTTAGTAGTGGAAACTAGTAGCTTATTAGCTGGGCGTATTTTTTCCAGATTCTTGTATGGAGTAATCAGACTACATAGGATTAGGGTATCCATATTGTGGTAGAGAATCTTTTGGGTGATAAGTTGTTCATAATGAGGTTGATTCTGCATTTCTAAGCATCCCAGCTGTTTAAGGTTGGGACAGTGATGGGTTATAAAAGGTGCGCCTGCAGCGAATATGGCAAAGTTATTATAGCTGGTTGCAATTTTGGTCCAGTTGCTTTTAGATAGGTTGGTATAAATGGCACAGGTATACAACATGTTAGACATAGTGTGGTTTTGGGCAATGGTGTGAGGAAGGTTTTGAGTCTATAAAGGGTGCCTACTTTTCTGTTGACTGACTTTAGAGTAGTATTGATATGATCATCATAGTTAAGGTACTGGTCTATTGTGATACCTAAGAGTCGAGTTGTAGTGTATGGCGATATGGTATTTGCATTGTTAGAGGTTACTGTCAAGTGACATTGTGGAGACATTTGTGTAGGAGTCAAAAGCAACAATTTCATTATTTTTGGGTTCGGGAGGAGGCAGTGTTAGAGACCAATTTTCAACATTATTAAATACTGTTTAAGTGAGGGTCTGGAGTGAAGAAATGAAATTGGCAGAACAGATTAAAGTTGAATCATCTGCATATTTTATGCCGGTGGCTTGTGGAGTATTGGCTTTAAAATAGATATATATATATATATATATATATATATATATATATATATATATATATATATATATATATATATATATATATATATATATATATGTAATATGTGTGTGTATCACGGTGGTGGTGCATGCTGTAGCATTTTCGCACACGCTGTCTGATTCGATTATCAGCTAGAGCGTCTTCTGCGTGGAGACATGCGTGAATGGGCGTACCTTCGTTGAAGGTTGTATGTCCTATTTTGGAAGGTATATTCTTACACATATATTTCTGTAAATATATCTATATACACATGCACATAGGTGTCTCTCTGGCTCTCTCTGACTTTGCAAATGCATCAATAATGACCTGTGTTAATTATTCCGCACTTCCGTGACTCGTACGCCTAGTATCCGTCTCATTGTTTTTTAACTCCGGCAACATGTATGTTCCCACTGGTATGGTCAATGTCTGACTGAAGGTAATCTTCATGCAATGTACTAGTATGAGTCTCCTTGGAGTGAGAAGTATTTATCCGGATAATACATCGGATAGTCCTCAGGCCTCTAATTCTGTGGATTGTTAGGGCAGCACAATTTTTTTTATTTTTTAATTTTTTAATATACATTTGGTGACCGGGAGTGTGCAACTGGAAGTAGGTCCATTTTCAGCGGAGGCCCGGGGAGAAAAACTCCACAGTTAAAGCATACAGACAGTAGTTACATTGGATTTACATAGCGACTAACAATTTGGTTAACATAGCAATTAATTACAAACATAGTTGTAGATGAACATAGTACATCATTAGACAACTAGAGGTTGCAGACAGTATTTGTGTGTGAGGGTTTATAACGGTTACAGTATAACTGCTGCAGAAGCTATGGACTTGCATATGGGGTGTATGATTCATCAAAATGAGTTCCTTGGGTTGGCATAGGATTGCCTGGTCTCAACAGTGTCATAACACCTGTAAGTTTTCTTGAGTTAAAACAGGACCTAATACTGTTCAAGTGCATGACAGCTTTCTAATGTTTGTAGTGGTAACATTGCAGTAGTGTTGCATTGTTTCAGTTGCCAAACGTGGACTTTGAGAAAGGATGGCCTCCCAGCAGAAGTCGCGTACCATTGTGCCATACAGCTTCGAGCCAGTATATACCGATGGTCAGCGTCCACCTAAACGAGCACGCAGATGCAGCAGTAGCAGTGAGGAGGATGATGCTTGTGTGACCGCAGATGAAGACATGAAATGGTGCACATGCCAGCTCTGCATACCAATGAGTACTGCACGTGAATGTTACTGCTGTGCATCATCGACCCGTGCCAAAGCCAAAATCATTGAAATTCAGCCACCACCACATTGCATTACTGCACATCCACTATTTGAAAGTACTTGCCTAACGACACATATGCTACACATCCTTATGCGAGCCATGTACTACTTCAAAGGTCATTTTCAACGTACACAGTGGACAAACAGGTAAAAAACAGTCATAGTCTATCAGTCTGCATGTCATGATTATTGTCTTAACTAATTTGTGTGTTATTGAATTCACGGGTTACAGTTGATATGGTTGATTTCACTAAAAATGAACTGTAGCATGACATGCTTATGATTGCTATAGAATGTGAACGGCCTGTAGTACCTGTTGTCCATGTATGGATGATGTTATTGCACTGAACTGACACAGACCTTCAAACTGTTGAACTTTGACAAAATTGTGGCTGTCAGACAGCAGAGTTTTCATGCTGTGATGTTTTCTAGGGATGTCAGATTTGATAAATGAAAAACAGCATTGCAGATGTAATTTCACAGTTGATATTAAGTTGCTAATTATTGATCTGCCCTGTACAGAAACAGAGATTAGTTTACTTGCATGTTGCACGCACTGGCACTACCAAGTGGGTGACAGTTGAGTGCATGTTGACACGTAATGTTGTGTGCAGTATATTACTACCACACTGAGTCATCTGCATTGGCTTGCATTTGAATTTTCGGTTTGGTTAAAACTATGCATGTTAGCATTACTAGAGTGGAGGATGTGTAGCACTGCAGTTTATAGCATTTTGTATGCATTAACATTCGAGACATTATAGTGACTGTGACCCTTTCCTGTTATGCAGAGTATACAGATTCGTTGCCTACCGAGCATATGTGCTATGGATGTACGATAATAAAAAACTTGGTTATGGACATCGAGTGGTCATCCCCTCATGTGTTGTGAACAGTATACGTCAAAGATTCCCCTCGGAGGAAAATGATTATGTTGGCTTTCAGGCTTTTGAAGGTTTTTGGGAGTTTACAGAGTAGCACTTGAAGATTACTGTCAAGTTGTTGAAGCTGTCAGAAGCTGGAAAAAATAATAATTATGCATTGTGTGGATTGTGTAGTGTGCAATTTATGTAGTACATGGTGGATTTCTATTGATGTATTAACCAACTGAATTAACTGTAACACTATGTTGTGGATCATAATGGTTGATGTATAAAACAATTACATATGTAATGGCCATAACTGCGAATGAAAATTTACAATTTACATAGAAAATTTGTTTTTTAGTATGTCACATATTTACTTAAATAGTGTTAATAAATTGGATGTAAACCTTTATCCTTGTCAGTTTATAGAAGACTTCCATGGAAAGGAGTGTGAAGTACAAGTTACAGATTATACTTTGATTGCAGTAATGCATGCATCAGAATGACTGCTGTTTATGTTTGCACTACTTAGAAATAACTAATCGAGTAACCAGTATTGGCAGTATGAAGGGCTTGGTTATGCACCCTTCATGAATGTATAAGAAATTTAATAGAATAGACCTATTGAAAGATTGGTAATGAACTGCTATCCGGTGAAGATTTACTATAAGTGGATCAATGGTTTCTGTATTATGAAGTACATGAGTATTTGGTTTAACTGCATAGCTGTTGGCAAACTGCACAGCCTCGGCTTGGTGTTCATTCGTTACGCTAAGTTTTTACTACAGTATTTTACACACTGGTACAAAAGAGTTTCAGCCTCCATAAAGGGTCTACATATGCAGATTGTTGTGCATTACACTCATACACTTTGTGTTTGGTTTGCATTGGACACAACCAAGTACAGTCTGAAAGCCATTCCCATTTCCACTTGGTGCATGGTGGCATGTCCTGACCAATATGTTCTCCCATTCACTGACTCAAGCCTGTTGACATTTATACTTTGATCATAGAAAAAGGATTACTTGAAGCATTACTTGAAATGCAGTCTAAGGCATTACAACCCCCTCATCAAGGGATACATGCATGTCAACTGATGCTCCAGTGGAGCTCATTTGCGTTTAACCATGGAGATGAAGACTAAGCTTTGTCCTCTGAGTCCAGATAGAGTCTATTGGGGATAAATATTTTTATTAAATTGTGCAGAACACGGTGAGTGCAATGATGTCAATGCACCAAGTCCAGCCACAGCATGAAAGGAGAAGACCTGAACATAAAGTTGGGATCTAGTCAGATATGTAAAGAAATGCATGCATTTTTTTGATACGTGAAGATGATGCAACATGCATTTGTTAGATCGGTTTATCAGTTTCACAGCATGGTTGTTATACGTAAATAATGTTTTACAGGTATTGAAGGCTTACATGTGGTCATTCCAAATGACACAGCTTAAGGTACATGGACAGCATCCCAGAGAGATGTATGATCATCGATGGAAGATATTTATTGGCATTATTTTTTTACACAGATTTCACTACATGTCATAAATGTATGACATCCATATGATGTAGTATGTACATCAACGAGCGGTGATTTCATTATGCTGTAGGGGAAGTTTTTTTTTAGTGCATGATGTAATATTTGTTGCTGTTCATGGATGTCATTCGTAACTTATTTGCAGGTGTTATAACAGGTGGTAGTTGTCGATGGCTGTTGATGCATATCATTTTGTAGCCACTTTGAGGCACATTTCTCAGTGGAACACTGAATGTATTGGCATTTAAAATAGAGTAATTGTATGGCAGAGCAGTTACTAATGTGGCGGTTGACACTTACCATCTTCTCCTTTTATTCACAGATATCTACATCAGTCTTCATTGAAAGATGCCCCACTGCATGGCATATGGTTGTGGAACACACACTGGCCGTTTGCCAGAAAATGTTTCTATACATAGCTTTCCACGCAATGTGGAGCAATGTACTGTGTGGGCAACACGGTGTGGAACAAATGTAGGTAGCATACCCAAGTTTGTGGCTGAAGCAGTAAACTGTAAGAAGCCACGTTATTATCTTTGCTCCCTCCACTTTGAGGAGAGCATGTATGAAGTCAACTTCATGAAACAGTTGCTGCCCACTGATATTAGAAAAGGCAGAATTCTTCGTCGCTTGAAGAAAAATGCAGTACCCAGTATTTTTAGTTTTTCAAAGGTGAAGACACGAGTGTCATCATGTCGACGGATTGAACAGCAGGATCGACAAAAGGTAATCTAGAAGTAAAAATTTTTTTTATTAAATAGAGTACGTGGGACTGCATGCAGTGGAGTTCATGATATAGTGTACAAAATTGTGCAGTAGATAGTCTTGTTTTGTCTGTAGTACGTAATGTAATAGTACAGGTATAATTTGATATTTGGCCGCTCGATAACCATGCCCTTATGGCAAAATTATGATAATTGTCTTGGTGCGCTTCTTTTCATGATTCCAAAGGCTGTCATTGCTGCAATGGACAAGTCACGTGGCTGAATCATAAAACAGTTAATGCATTATTTAGTAGCTTAAGATGAACTGTTAAAAATGGGGTGCTTTGCATGTATAATAATCTACTATTCTTCATTAACAGGTGCTGGAGGAGTTGCTGAGGTCACCACATGAATCAGCAGAACAGGTAACACAGCCAATGGACACTGATGAAATCCAAACCACTGACCATCGCTACAACTGTGATGTAAGTAATTTGATTTTAAGCCTGTTGTTCATTTTGAAAATGTGGTAATGTATGTGTGCATACAATGTAGGTTCCCAATCAGTGAGTGGTTATATGTCTATTGACTTGTTAAATTAAGTCATACCATACCACAAAGAACCATATCAATATGTGACTGTTTATGGTATGGGCTGTCAGAGATAGAGACGTATACAAGCAATGTAATGGTTATTTTTAAGTATTGATAGCAATTTGATGTGATGTTCTTATGGTGTTGTAGTTATACACCGTAATAGTGTAAAACAGTATGGATAGAACATTGTTCATTGTCAGCATTGAGTATTTGGCACTCACTCTGGTGTGAACAAATGTATAAATTTTAATTGTTAATGCACATTTTTTCCATTATACATTATCAGGGATATAATAAAGTGCAAGGTAGATGACAGTGTAGATGTGGGTGGACAGTTAAATACCATGATTCACTGCTGTTTAACTTCTGTGAATCTAAATGGGGTAGTAGGTTTGCATTGATAAATCGGTATTTAAGGTTTGTTTTGAAATGTACAGTACAAGTTTGGTTATAGATGTCTTCAGTGAAGCTAGGCAGACACACGCAAGTTAAAGTTGGCAATATGTACTTAGCAGCCATTGGACCATAGGAGGTTAGTAGGCTATTATCCCGGTGCCCCTTAACAACATAGCCAAGACTTTAGCACATGTTTAGACAAACCAGCACCTAAGTAACCTGTCCAGCATGGACATGTTTGGAATACCACTGGCATATTTTCTGTTTGCCATCCAGTTATCCAGGTTGCATACAAAGATGGACAAAGAGGTACTCTACTTGATGTGGAGAGGGAGTCGATTCCATAGAAGATTGACTTTATTGGAGAAAAATCTATCCTTCCAACAAGCCCTGTTCATGTCACACACCAGGGTGAGATCATGCATGGGGGTTACTCGAGTGGATCTTAATTTGCGGATATGCAGCAGTCGCATACAGGTGGGGTCCATGATTACCTTGCATGCCAGACAGAGGTCGCCTCTGAGGAGTCTGCATGAAACTGAGTAGTGGGATAGGGCTTTTAGCCTATCAATGTATGGTAGGATGTTTTTGGACCTGGCTTCTCATTGTAAGGAAGATGTGTGTTCTTTACAGCTGCATAAAATGCAGAGAGGTGTGTTGTAGTCAGTAATGGGCATTGTAATGGAAGAATACATTGATGTTACGTCCATTTTTGCTACTGGAAGACATACCCTTATGAGGTGGGGCACGTAGAATGCTTTCCATACCACTTGAGCTAGATAGTGATAAAAAGTCAAGTTGATATCAATCATCACAGCTGAGTGCTTAGGACTTTGTCATTAATGTGATAATTTTAGGGGATGTGACTCTCCACAAAGAGGAAGATGCATTCTTTGACATTTGTGCATTGTTTCATAACAAAGACATCACCTTTATACTCTTTTGTGTGTCAATACAGAGTCTGCAAGAACAGACAGGCATGCTGCTGGAAGACCCACTGATTGAAAATGAGAAAGTCATCGTAGTGGACATCAGTGTAAGAATTTGTGTGTTTGAAGCATCACAGCATAGCTGTCTGTGACAGTTTAATTAGCTGTTCAGATAGGTGATATTTAATTTACATTGTTTGTTTATTCTTTTCTAGGAACAGGCTGCTGTATTTTCGGAAGAGGTAGTGATCTCCAGCATGGAGTATGCCGATGGAGAGGCAGGAAGAGATAATGCAGCACAACATGACTACACAGTTGGAAAGAATGGATTATTTCCCGCTGATAATATAAATGGGAAAAACAATGTTACAAAAATTACAGAAATTAAAGCATCTCACAGCACAGTATCAAATGTGCGAAAGAGAGGCCACAGGAGATCACGGAGCACGGGTAGTCAAACTAAGGTGTCACATACTATGTTAAGTGTAGCAACACAGACTGCAACTGTAAAACCTTCTGTACATGATGCTGAATGTATGGCCTCAACATGGATGGATGCTAGCACACAGTTTCCAGAAATGGGTGTATCACCGGCGCAACTTCTTAAGGATCACACTTATGTAAAGTGGGGTAAGCCACATGTTGAAACGAGCAGTAGTACTGACATCTATGCGATGGAACAAGGAGTCCAGGTGGATATGTTAAATGATGATGAACAAACGACAGATATGGACCCATTGAATGATGATTGTTTGGAATTAGAGATGCCTTCTGCCATGGTGTGTTGTAGTACCCCAGTGAGAAGTAAAGAAACCATCAACTGGAGTCTGACAAGTGATGCCCAGACAATGTATGAAGACATAAATGACTGCCATGAAGAAGACCCTGACTGGTGTGAGCCATCGACCACCATGTCCGTGATCTGAAAATGATGAGACTCTGGAGTATGAAAATGTGGAGCAGCAGATGGTGTTGCAACGGAAATTTATTGTATTTGAAGACTGCCTGGATGAACTGCTGAGAAGAATGATATGTCCTGACTGTAAAGCACCAGCATGTGATGACTATGAGAAAAGAGTTGTTGGATCCATGTTTGCCACCAAAGTAATGTGTCTGAATGGACATGAAATTGTAAGTTGGCAAAGCCAACCAGTGTTGGGTAGAATGCCTGTGGGAAATCTTTTGAATGCAGCTGCTGTACTATTTAGCGGAAGTACATATGCACATATAGCACGGTTTTGTGCATATGTGGGTCTGGAATTCATTAGCCAGACAACATTTTATGACCTACAGCGTGAGTATTTATTTCCAGTAGTTCAAAAACAGTGGAGTACGCATCAGCAAGATCTGCTACAAGACATTCAAGGTAAAAGAGTGAGATTATCAGGTGATGGCCGATGTGACAGTCCGGGCTATTCAGCAAAGTACTGCTGCTACAGTTTGATGGATATGGACTCTGGATATCTCCTGGATTTTGCCATAGAGCAACTTGGTGACGGAACGTCTTCAGTAGCTTTGGAAAAAAAGGCATTCCTGAAATGTATGCAGAACTTGCGTAGACTGAATGTGGACATAAGTGTAGTAGCAACAGACAGACATCGAGGGATTGGAAGTGCAATGAGGACAGAGTTTCCTGAAATTGACCATCAATTTGACCTGCGGCACGTGTCAAAAAGTATTACCAAGAAGATTGTATCAGTTGCCAAAAAAGGACATGGAGCAGTTAATGCCGTGGTGCCAAAGTATTTCAAACCACTTGTGGTGGTGTTCTGAAACATGTGATGGAGATGCACCACTACTGCTTGAAAAGTGGAAGTCTCTCATCCATCACATAACAGACAGGCACACCTGGGATTGGGGAGAGAAATTCTGTGCCTGTGAGCATGACATTCCATTGCCAGACCAGGAAACAAAACAGTGGTTGGAAGTAGGTGATGCTCCGCACACTGCACTAGTGAAGATAATGAGCAACACAACACTGGTGAACGATCTGAAACACTTAACACAGTTCTGTCACACAGGCAGTTTGGAAGTGTTTCATGCTCTGCTGTGCAAGTATTGCCCCAAATTTGAGCATTTTTCAAACAGTGGAATGAAAGTACGGACAATGCTCGCCA
Source organism: Protopterus annectens (assembly GCF_019279795.1). Taxonomy (NCBI): domain Eukaryota; kingdom Metazoa; phylum Chordata; order Ceratodontiformes; family Protopteridae; genus Protopterus; species Protopterus annectens. The sequence goes on along the minus strand of NC_056735.1, from coordinate 1,237,050,098 downwards.
TTTTTGATCATAACGCCAATGTGAATCGTCAGCAAGCAGTTGTGCATTACCCAAAGATTAACTGCAAAAAGGGAGATCTGCGTTACCGCATCGTGTATCCTAAGGCAAAACAGCAATGGGTTGCAAAGCCAATTTTTGAAGAGAGAAAATATGACTATATCTTTGATATGATTGTGGATGTCCTCATGATGAAGAACAGAAAAATTTCTGTTCCGAGCTTTCAGGTAACACCTGTAGCCAAAAATATAGCCAAGTGTGAGAGACCAGATAAAGCAGAAGTAATTGCCAGGCATATAACACGATTTGGTAAGTCACAGATTCCTTAATTACTGTTGCATGTAGTCAGCATACTAGAAGTGTGATTGAGAGTAATGCTGCACCAGGCCTACATGTTTGATCTGCAGTGATGTGTCATGGTGTTCGAGCCAGTGACCATTGCAAAGAACAAAAATTGCTCTTTACTACAATCAAATGAAGAATTTCTACAAGTACATTTGTAGATGACAACTCTGAAGACTACAAAGCTAAATTATGACATACATCCGGATTTGTTAATGTCTACTCCAAGCCAGAAGGATGACATCACAGAAAAATAACAAATGTGAGTTGCTAGTGCATGTTAGCATTGCTTAAAAATGACAATAGGAATTGTGAGCAGTCTGAAAATTATGATGTGTGCATAAGACTAGAGTTGACAGTGGAATTTACAGTTACGGTGTAGGTGATGAAGACAGTAATGATCTGCTAGATAGTTTTGCCAATAAAGAGGTTGTTGACACTGAGGTAGCAGTTTCATTTATGGTCTCGGTTTACGGGTGTGATTACAGTGTTGTTGATGACTATGTAACATAGAGGCGCTGGATAGTTAGTCTGTCAACATCACTGTTACTGATGGGCCCTTAAGGAACACACGAGCTGAGGATCATCAAGTTCCACAACCAATCTCGAGTTTTGCACAGGATGTACAAAACAGGATGAGAATAAGTACATGTTTTGGTAAGTGACGAAGTGTAACAGAGAACGTTGTATATACAGTGTCACAAATCCCGCGGTAATAGACAAAGCAGATCAATGCAATTAGGGTACCCCATGAAAACTGAGATAGTCATCATTTATTTGACATGTAAAAAGGCTTGATGAGCTTGAAATGTTGCTGTAGATTAAGCGCACAGTACTAGTAAAGTCTAGGTAATCCATTTATGAGTGAGAGCCACTGAATATTGTTTTAATGCAACTACCTTTCATGGGTACTTTCAACTGTATGCATTTTGAACACTTAAAATTCAATCACAGGATTGTGATAACATGCAGTGTCCCATAGACATCAGATCTGTGTACATTGTGTGTACATTGCACAGTGTCCGATAGGTAATGACTGTTTGGATATGTTTTCAAGTTTGCAAGGAAGACCAGGTGTACAGTCAGCTTATACTGCACGTCTGACAAGCAATGACTGTTTTGATACACATTCGAGTTTGCAAGGTAAAGCAGGGTGATAGGTAGTGTCTGTTATATATATATTTTTTTTGTATAACAAAAAATTTAACTCTACTCCATAAAACAGAATATGGATGGATGTCAGTAGTAAGGATAGTAACATGGCTTACTGTCTCAGTTATGTCATTGTAAGGAAGATAGACTAATAATCGCTTTATGTCAGTAATGCAATTATTACAGATCAATTGACAGAATGTTGCAGTTTACCGCTGAGGGCTGCTTGTGAGTGAGGATGTGAGACAAGATTACAAGTCTTTATAGTGATCTATTCTTGTTTAGTGGGAGATTCAGACAGCTCCTAAGGATGGTCAATGCTTAGGGCCAAACACTTAAGGTCCCTTGTGTGTACTATACATATAAGATACAGCACAATGACATTAAATATACAGATCCAACTGATATTGCCAACATCCTGGCAGATAGGATCAGTGCTAACATTAACCCCCTTCTCACCCTCTGAAGGGCCTATCTCTGTACTGGAAGAATGCAATGGTCCTGTCATCATGGCTGCACAGTTAAAAAGCACAGTCTCCAAAGACAAGAACACAGCATCCATGGGACCTGACAACATCCCAGGCTGCATTCTACACGAAATACAGAGGGAACTGGCACCACACCAAAGTCACATGTTCAATCATAGACTCACCTCAGGCTTTGTGACCACTGAATGGCGGATGGCAGCAATTATCCCACTCCAGTAAGGGTGGAACCACAACGGACCATGGGAACTACTGCCCCATTAGCCTGACGAGCCTGGTCTGCAAGGCCATGGAACGAATCAGCATGGAACTTTAAACACAGACATTGGTAATCTCCAAACTCACGACCCTGTCCAGTTTGGGCCATGTATCCTAAAACTGATAGACTTCTTTGAACCAGTGACCAAAGCTGTAGATGAAGGTAATGTGGTTGGCACAGCCTATGTAGATCTTGCCAAGGCCTGCAACACCATTCCCCACTCTGGAATTATAGATACAATGACTAAACGAGGTATAAATATCTGTCATAAGATGGTTTGCCAACTGGCTCAGTGACACAACCCACACTGTGAAGGTAGCAAACTTCAAATCTGACTTCAGACCAGTGACAAGTGTAGTACCACTGGGTTCAGTCCTGGGTCCTCTCCTGTTTGGTATCTACTTCTCTGAAGTACAAGCTAACAAATAGAAGGTCTTTGGCTAACGATGTTTGCAGATGACTGCTAACTAGAAGCAATAAGCAAAACTCATAACAATGTGGACATCCTACAGAAGGCCCTCATTGAGACAGATGCCTGGTTTCAAAGCCATGGCCTCAATCTTAATGACAAAAAGTGCAATCTCATCTCCTTTGGTAAAAGCTCTGTACCCATGAACCACCACATAGGCAGTAGTAAATTTAACACGGACAGTGTGATAAGAGACCTTGGGACACAGGTGGACAGTAGTCTCTCCTTTGATAATCACATGCCCACGGTAGTCAGTAAACCCTTCTACGTGGCATACCTCCTCACAAAAAAATTTCTCATCAAATAAAAATAACTCATTGTTCCCCTATACTCTTCACTTATTAGTCCCAATATACTTTACAATGAACCCTTTGATAGGTACCTCACAAGACATCTACAACAACTGGAAACAGAGCAGAAATACATCACAAAGAGGATTACTGGCCTAAAATATATGCACTATGCAGACCATCTCAAAAATCTCCATGTTTTCTCCGCCACATATCGCCTAGTCCGAGGCGAGCTCTGCCTTACATACAACGCTATGTCAAACCCAGAGCTGTTGGACATGCTCCACTGAAATAAATCCCAATCCCTCTGAGCTACACACTCCAGGTCCCTAATCCTTGTCACCACAATAAACAGAACAGGCTGGAGGGATAGATTCCTGTCCTAGAGACTTTCCATACTGTATAACAAACTACCTATCTATATGATACAAACGTCCTCATTATGACTCTTCTAGAAAAATCATGATTGTATGGGAAATAGGAAATTCACGGATAAATTCTGTGTCTCTGCTCGACAGTGGCACAGGAAAATAATATTCTTGCGTGGAGAAAGCCAGGGTAGCTTCTTGGCTAGGTTTATATAGGCCCTAGGGCCAATAGCCTAGTATGGCCAAATGAACAGTGTATTGTGTCACATCAGCATGCCTCATAGGAGTACCTAATTTGGCATTATACCTTTGCTCTGACATGGTGGAATCAAAATTGATTGTTGAATTGTCTTGAACAAACAATGAAAAGTATTGCAAGTAGGAATAATTATCATGCAGTGGATGTCACTTCATGCACTCTGTGTGATTTGAACCAAAAGAGTAGTACTGCTAATTAGAAAAACTTTATACTTTGAAGCTTTATCAACAAGTTGACTGTGTTGCTAAAAGATTAAGAGATATGCCGGAACAAAAAAAATAAAAAAAACATGGGTGAAGCTATTGTAATAGAAACTAGTGGCTGACATAAGAGCCTAGGAAGGCTACTGTTAAGGAAAAAAAATTCAGTTGTTAAGTAAAGTTTGGCAGTATGGTTAATTTTATGTTATATTACACTAAACATGCAAAAATAAGTATGTGGACAGCCAGTAAACACTACACACACTCCAATGCAGATTTATCACTATGTTCAGTTGAGAAAATTGATATAGTACACAAAAAGTGGAATTCACATTAGTGCTTTTTTTTCCTCCCACTTAGCCTGGATATGTGTAAGTCAACAGTAAGGAGTAAATGGTCATTAGGGAACAGTTTTAGTGGCACACCAGGCTGACATTTGTTTGAAGTCTATTGTTATGCAGGGTTGCTAATTAGCTGAACCTAGCCTAGCTGGAAATCTGAGACTCTGACTCATAGAAGGAGTGGAGAGGGAGGAGTAACTTGGTCAGGAACTGACAGTAACAAATTTGCTCTTTGTAAAAAGTGTTTTTTATCTCTGTAATTAGGTGACACTTTTCCAAGCTTCTTTCAGAAAATGTGTAGTGCATCAGTATGAACAACATTTGTAAAACTCAGTGCAGGACAGTCAATGACACTTAATCTACTGACTGTTAAACATGGGAATATTTTTCAGGTTTTCCATTCAAAGTGAATGGAAGCCTGATCTGACAACAAAAGGTAGGGCAAATTGTTCTCACAATCTGACCTGTCAGACTGCATTTTGGGACAGATTTAGTCTATTATGTGAAAATAGTCTCATGGGGATGTCTGCCCCCATGAGGGCAGACAGAAGAACAAAAAATATAAAAATAAGAATGAATATTTTTTGGATTAAAGCAGCTTTGGGAGGTGCATAAAATCATGACTAGATAAAAAAAAATATTTTTTTTATCATTTGCCTGTAGTGGTCCTTTAACTTAAAAGGTGGTCACTTATCTACCATTTAACAATTCCCTTAAAACATATTCTGCCTAAACTAATTAAATTACTTTCAATGTATTCAATAATGATGTGTATTGGACAGTAAAGTAGAAATCTACCTGTACATTTACCTTGATGACAAATCTTTCATACTTATAATTTTACTTCCATTCCCACTTTGCTTAAGGAAGCCTGAGCACTTCAAGGAATTAGCTGCAAATGGAGGAGATTTTTTTTAAATACCATTTCTTTTAGACCTTAAAAATGTAGTAGGACCAGACCATGTCATTGCTCTTCTAACCCTCAACAGCAACTTAAAAACATAATCTCCTTACTGACATTTGTTTCCCCAACATTTCTATCAAAGCATTCTATAAGGAGTCTTGAAATCAATTAACTCTGTACATTTCCGAACTACATGCTCAAATTTTCCTTTCTCTTCCTTTTTACATCTCTGGCACATACTCCTCACTTGAGGGAAAATCCTCTGATGTTTTCTTAATGATTAAAAATACCTATGCAAACATTTCCACATAAATATCCTGAACTATCTGAACTTTGTAACATATGTAGATGCCTTGTAAATCTCTTCCTATTGTAACTTCATCATTTGTTTGTCTATCTTTTCTAAATAATAGCTAAGCTCAATGCCCATTTGGGGCAGTTGTTCCTATCTGGGGGTTAAACTTCCTTTATTGAAAACATACATACTTTTGTGTGTGTGTTTGTTCTATTTTATGTATTTATTTGTTTATTTATTTTTTGCTTGAGGGTTTTCATTAAAGCAAAGAGTTTTGAAATGCGGTGTAAATTCAAATGGAGATGAGAATAAACAACTATATAAAACATCAGCCTGCCAAACAGTGTGTACACATAAGACAACAGTTGGAAGTACACATTCAAACATCTGTCATGTATAATAGGAAGAATAGCTTTTTTAACATAATGCATACTCTATCCATATTATCTTGGAATGTAAAAGGTATTACAGATACAGACAAAAAGGAAATATTATTGGATTATATTAAGAAATGAGAGTGATAATAACAATGTTACAGGAGACACATTTTGAAAGAAATGAGCATGGGAGTTTGAAAAATAAAGAATTTTAGGATGGATATTCAGAAGAATATCAAGGACAAAGGAAAAGGGTAGTAATTATACCAATTGCAAGAGGGGCTCCAATAGTGATAGAACAGAGGAAAAGGACAATAATGGTAGATTTGTGGTAGCAAAGGACTATTGGCAAACTAGGATGATTATGCAGGAATGTATTTACATTCCACCAAAATCTGCTATTATGGAGCTTAAGATATGTTGGGGAAAATAATCAACTTCAGTAGGAAATATTATCTACAGCTGGAGACTGCAGCTTGATTTGCAATACCAAGGATATATCAGGGAGACAAAGAAGGGAAACTTTAACAAATGAGGGTACATTCTGGAGGAAATTTGTGAAAATATTTGGTATGGAATATGCATAGTCATTAGTAGGAATATACAAATTACTCCCAAGGTGCAGACTGGATATAATGTAAATTTCACAGGGGCACATGCATTTAATTAAAAACTTCAGCACACATTCAATCATTATTTTAGGCCATGCACCAATAAAAACTAAGACAAAAAAATGCAGGGTAATGAAGTAGAAATGAGATACTGGCACTCTCTCACCTACCTATTAAAAAGTATGAATTCAAAGAATGGCTATTGGAAATTATTGAGATTTAATAAAGTAGACAGAACTTGCTTGAGAAGGGATGACTGGTGAGGAGGAATAATGAAAATGGAGTTGAAAAATAAGGTAGAAATAAAAGAGAAAGAGATATGGTTAAGAAGTAAAATAATTATTTAGAGGGGTTACAAATGTTTAAGTATTTCAGAATAATAGGAATCTTACAGACCAAGAAGAGGAGTAACCACAGAGTGTTGAGAAAATAAGGGAGTATATAAATAATATGCATGAGTTTAGGAAGATTGTGGCTATTTTTTTATAGCAGCTCCAACGTAGGCAACAGTAAGTGGAAATGATTGTTACTAAACATAAGGAGCCTATGACAAGAAAAGTAACCAAAGATTCTATAGTTTTATTAGAGATATTTGAGACATTTTATGAAAATTTTAAAAAAGCAGAGGAATGTGGAAACTAAGAAGGAAAATGCAAATATTTATTGAAGACTTAATTATGCCAAATTTAGAGGATGATAAAGCTTAACAACTACTAGTTAAGACAGGAGGAGATGAAATAAATTGGTGATGTATAATCAACTGGCAGGGAAGTCTTCAGGAACAGATGGTACTCATGTGGAAGTTGAAGTTAAGGAAGGAAGAAAGGGATAAAGATCTGGAAGAATTTCTTTAATAACATTTGAAAAGAAGGGGAAGCACCAACATCTTGGAAGAAAGATGTGGTGACTGTATTACCAAAACCAAGTAAAGACCGATCAGACCCTAGTTCATATGGACCCTTTTCAATTTTAAACCATAATTATAAGGTGTTTATGTCTGTACTAGCTGAAAGAATGGCACATGTATTGCCAAAATTGAGAGATCTGGATCAGTGTGATTTTGAGGAGGTGAGCAAACATTTAGAAACAATTCTAGAACACTAATGATCCAAAAGGGAGTAGAATGTAAGAAAATACCACTGCTGTTAGTGGGTCTTCATGCAGAGAAAGCATTCAACAGAGTATGCTGGGATTTTATGAGTAGGGCAATGGAAGCATTTCCATTCCATGATACAATAATAAGGTTAATTAGGAATATATCTGATGGATCAAAGGCAAGATTTAAAGTAGGAGGGCTCCTCTCCACTAGGTTGTATTTAAAGAGGGGAAGCAGCCAGTGTCATCCTCTTTCCCTTTTGCTATTTACTTTATATTTAGAGCCATTGGCAAAGAAATTATTATTATTAAACTCAAAAATAAACACTGCAACGGCAGGGATCCACACTACGAAAATCTTTATTTAAACAATTGTACACGATTGAGTGCTTTCTTCCCTGCTACCAGGGATTTCATCAGAATCTATTTCCATTCCCAATTTTCCCCTATAAATACTTAAATTACCTCATGATGTCACAAATTACTAAATTAATTGATGAATTTTAAAGTGCCAAGTGCATTTAAAACATGTTAAAAACAATATAATTACCATATACCTATCCACATTTTAAAAAACAATAAAAACTTATAGAATACAATTCATATTAAATGCTCCCATAAAACAATTTCATTTTGTGAATTCCACTTTTCTATTTAATATAGGCTTTATTGTAATGATTTCATTTAAACCAGGGGGTAGGATTGCTTGTAATTTTATTTGCCACTTAATTTCTCCTTCTTCTATAAATGTTCTATAATCCCCACCCCTTGGATTTCTTAAAACCTTTTCTAAAATTGTAAATCTAAAATCTTTGCAGCCTGAAGAGCTACTAATATGCCTATATAGTGCATTGTTAGAGTTGTGTGTATTTATCTGGTATGTGTGTTCATATATTCTGTCTTTCAATTTTCTTTCAGTTTTACCTATGTAAAAACTGGGACAGGTTTCACACATAGCCAGATAAATCACACCAGTCGTTTGACAATTCCCTCTTACTGGTTTCACTACATTTTGTAAATAAATGTAAATTTTTATATTTTGTTCTGTACATACATATTTACACTGTGTGCAATTACCACATTTTGTAGTCCCTAGTTTAGAATTCGACTTAGTGTGCAATTCAAAATTCTTTTTCAGGTTTACACCTACTTTGTATACAAAATTTGGTTTATTACCCCCTATATTCCACAACTTAGGGTTAGTCCTCAAAATAGCCCAATACTTTGTTATAATTTTCTCTACCTCCTTTGCGTAGCCTCCAAATGGAACTATCAGGGTGGCCTAATGGTTAAGGTGTTTGCCTTACAAACATAAGGTGCAGGGTTTGAGTCTCACAAGGGATAATTGGCTAGGCTTAAAATGGCCCGCAAGAGCAGTCAGCCTAGTACGAACCTATACCTATACCTATACCATAGCTCTTTCGTAGTTCTTATTGTTATTTTCTATGTTATTTATTCCACTGTCTTCTCTCAAGCCATGGATATTACCTAAAAGTGGCTTATATTTTTTACCCCATTCTCCTTGAATATATTCCACATATTCATTTACTATTTTTACCGGATAGCCCTTCTCTAAGAACATGTGGGCTACTTTTCCTAATTCCTCATGCAAATCTTCCTTTTCTGAGGTCATCCATGCCACCCTGATAAGTTGTCCCTTAACTATGCTGTGTTTTTGTTTAATCGGGTGGTCACTGGAGCATTGCAGGTATGAGTTGCTGAAAGATGGTTTTCTATATATCTTAGATTTAAAAGTACTTATGTCCTTGTTTAAATATGTATCCAAGTAGTTTATACCTTGTGTGTTGTAAACTATTATTATTATTTTATTTTGTAGTACGTATTTTAAAGTTTGAATTTTATTACGGAACTAGGTACATAACATATTTCAAAGAGTGAATTTCACACCCTCCACACTGTAAAGTTGCTCCTTGGTTTATTTTGGCCTCAAACTTTCCTTTTGTGGATTTTATTAAGCTGCTGAGTTTTTTGTTTATTTCAAGTGGCAAGGGTTCTAACATTATGAGTAAGGCTTTATTAAGTTTAATTCTGTTGGCTACAAAAAAAGCAATTGCTAGAAAATCAAAATCTAAGCCAACTGTATTTGAATTACTGAATATTATAAAAGTTATAAAGGAACTGGAAATTGTATCTTTAGAAAATGGAAGGAGGAAATTACATAGAAATAAATGGAATTTGTGGGGAAAAATACACGCATGAAGCTTCGGAAACCATCCAGGTGCAACTAACAATAGGCAAAACTGCTCTACAAATTGTAGCATGCTACAGGCCACCCTCTCAAACTCAGGAACCCCACACAGCCTTCCTGAAGACACTGGAGGGTATAAATGTATCTCCAAACACCATCATATTGGGTGACTTCAACTACCCGAATATAGACTGGGAACATTACTCAAGCCCTAACTTTCTAGCCCAACGGTTCCTGGAGTTCATAAATTCAAATGCCATGGAACAGCTAGTCACTGTTCCCACGAGAGGAGAAAATATACTAGATCTCATTGTCACAAACATGGGGACAAAATGCTCCACACCGAAGTATATCCCTCATTGGTGAGATCTGATCATAAACTAATCTCACTGGAAATCCACATCCCCCACCCCAAACAAAAGACCATAGTGAAGAACTTCTAAAGCAAACTTCACACTACTCAAGACTGGTGTGGTATCCTTCAAGGCCCCTGAGTCAGAGGAAACCACAACCCAAGCTGAAGCCCTTACAAATGCCTTCTATGAACACCTCCAGGACTGCATGGATCAGGCAATCCCAAATAAAACCAAGACTCTTTCCACAAAGGGCAAACGTCCAGTCTGGTGGACCCCAGCCATTAACAAACTTTACAATAAGAGGAGAAAGCTATTACATGATAGAACAAAATCCATAAAAGGAAGTCACCCCTGATCATTATTAGTAAAAATTACGAGCACTCATAAAATCAACTAAGGCCAATTTTGAGAGAAAAATTGCCATGAATTCAAAGGACAATCATAAGGCCTTTTTCAGCTATGTTAGGAACCTGGGTGGAAACTCACAGATATGCTCAGAATTAGTCCAAAATGATACAAAAATCACTGAACCCACAGACATTGCCAACATACTGGCAGACAGGTTCAGTGCAAACTTCACCCTCTCCCCTAAAGGAGAGATAACTATCCCAGCCGAAAGTGTAGCCTCCCGGACATCTCAAATGCGCAGGTGAAAGCTGCTCTCTAAAGCTAAAAACACAGCATCAATGGGACCGGATGGTGTCCCCGGCTGTGTGCTACACGAGCTAAATGAGGAATTAAACCCGCACATAAGGCAGCTGTTTAATCTCAGCCTTACCACAGGATACGTGCCCAAGGAGTGGCGGACGGCAACTGTGGTCCCACTCCACAAAGGTGGCGCCTCTACGGACCCTGGTAATTACCGCCCCATAAGCTTAACAAGTCTAGTCTGCAAAGCTATGGAGAGGATCATAATGGAGCTCATAAACAAAGATATAGGGGACTTGCAGACATTGGACCCGACCCAGTTTGGCTTTGTCAAGGGAAGATCATGCCTTTTGAACTTGGTCGACTTCTTCGAAATAGTCACCAAGGCCATTGATGAGGGAAAGGCAGTCCATACAGCCTACCTTGACCTTGCAAAGGCTTTTGACACAATACCCCACTCGGTATTGTAGAAAAACTTACCAGCTTAAATGTAAACCCATATGTCACAAGATGGGTTGCAAACTGGCTTAAGGACAGAACCCACAGGGTTAGAGTTGCTGGCGCTGTGTCAGACTCCAAGCCGTCACAAGTGGTGTCCCACAGGGCTCGGTCCTTGGCCCCTATTGTTTGGCATCTACTTCTCAGAAGTACAGGCCAACATGGGAGGACTTTGGCTGACAAAGTTTGCAGATGACTGCAAACTGGGTGCCATAGTGGAAAGTGCATCGGACACTGATATCCTTCAGAAGGGACTCACGGAAACAGATAGCTGGTGCCAGAGCCATGGCCTGAAGTTAAACGCCAAAAATGTATAGTCATACCCTTCGGGAAAAACAAGGTAACCCCAAGCTACCATATAGGTGGCAATCCACTAAGCACAGAAGAGGTTATCAGGGACCTGGGGACCCAGGTTGACAGTGGCCTTCTTTGACACTCACATTGCTAAAGTGGTTAGAAAGACCTTCTACATTGCCCACCTGATCATGAAGGGATTCACATCCAGATCTAGTGAGGTCATTGTTCCCTGTACTCTTCACTTATCAGACCAATGATCGAGTACAATGCCCCATTCGGGATGTATCTCACCCGACATCTGCAGCAATTGGAGAGACCCCAAAAGTTCCTCACCAAAAGGATAAAGGGACTCCAAAATCTGTCATATGCTGCCAGATTGAAGAAACTCCAGCTCTATTCAGTCGCATACCGTCTGCTCAGAGGTGACATGTGCCTGACATACAAGGCCATGTCCAACCCGAATTAATGGACATGCTCCACCTCAAAAATCCAAATCCACCAAAACCACTAGAGCAAGCGACTTAAACCTTAGCACGGATATAAATAGGACGTGCTGGAGGGATAGATTTATCACTCAGAGACTCCCTATGCTGTGGAATAAAATCCCGGTCCATGTGAGGCAGAGCACCTCGCTGACTTTGTTCAAGAGAAATCTAGACCTGTGGATGGGAGATCGTAGGTTTACCCCGGGAATCATCTCTGGGTCACTGCTGGACAGAGGCACAACAAACTAATGGGCACAGTATTTTTTCATATAAGGGGTGGCGTAAGCCACAATAATTTGGGCTAGGCTTATAAATGCCTTAGGGCAGATAGCCTAGTATAAACCTATGAACCTATGAACCTAATAATGTTCAGAAACAACATTGAGATTTATGGGAAGGTAGGAATCAAGCAGGTTATACAGTGTTGGACTAAATGAGAGCTGTTATAAAGAAAGAAAACATATATGTACTATGTATGTATGTAAATAAAAAAATATTCATTTGGTTTATTTTCTTTTCTCTTGATGTATGTGTGCCTATGCCTACTTTCAGCTACATCCTACTTAATTTGGATATCCCTACTGGAAGACCCTCTTTGCCCCAGTCTCACATTACTGTGGACTTTGTAAAAGGTTTATCGTTTAGTTTCTTAATGGTCTGAATCCAAAATATTAACTTCTCTTTATCCTGCATACTTAACATTCACAGTGGTGCAGCGGTAACATTGTCACCTCACAGCAAGAGGTTCTCCAGTTTGATTCTTGACTGGAGTGCCTTCTGTGCTGAGTCTGCATGTCCTTCCTACATTTGTGTGAGTTTTCATCGGGTACTCCATTTTCCTCCCACATTACAAAGAGATGCATCTGGGGCATTTCTCTCTGGGCTCCGCTGAAAATTGGCTTTGTTCCAAGTAAGACTTTCCCAGTGAACAAATAATACATTTATACCACCATTATCTTTTTCCACTTTGAGCAACATTCCTCAGTGTATGCTATATTTACAAACTTCAACAATGTATTTTTAAAATACCCTTTCAAATAACCCCCATTGTTCCATAGAGACAATCAGTGTATCCCTTTTATTTTTTTTTTTATTTCCGTATTAATTGCTATCCGCAACTTATTATCTAGTTAAAAATATATATACCTTTCCTACATATATAACCAAAGAAGATATAAATATTTCACTGGTTGTATGTTGCAAGCCAAATCAATCATCATAATCTTCCACTCTAGAATTTTTCTACTTAATGTGTGCTCAGTCTCCTCTCTTGTTTTTAGCTGCTAGGGTCAAGTCTTTTTAGCCTCTATAACTAAATATTTAATTTTGTCATGTCCCAATAAATAAGGATAATAATGACTTGTGTAGGCACACCATTTACTACTCTTGCCTTTGTTCTATGTTCATTTATTTTGTATTCTGAAAATATCTAAAACTGTTTCAAAATATTTCAAAGCACTAGAATATCCTGTTCTGGGTCTGTCATATGCAATATAGTATAAGTGAACAAGGCTCTATGTGTACCCCTGGATTTGTGGGTCCCTTATTTTTCTTGCTTCTTCTTCTTTCGACTTTTCCTGGTTAGGGGGTCATCACAGCAGATCACCTGTCTGCTCATGATTGGCAGTGGAGTTTTACAGTGCCAAGTTGCAAGCATGGCACCCAACCTTCCACAGAAGGCACACACACACACAAATGCACTCACACCTAGGGCCAGTTTAGAGTGTCCAATCCACCTACAGCATGTCTTTGGGATGTGGGAGGAAACCGGAGCACCCAGAGGAAACCCACACGACCCCAGGGAGGACATGCAGACTCTGCACAAAAGGCACCCCAGCTGAGGATCGAACCGGAGAACCTCTTGCTGTGAGGCAGCAATGCTAACCACTGCACCACCATGGCCACCACCCTTATTTTTCTTGCTAAATAGTACAAATATAATCCAAATCATAGAGGGAAAAGAGGACATCCTTGTCTAGTTCCCCTGCTCAAGCACAACTTGCCTCACAGTACTCTCTGAGTTTTATTCTTGCCCCCGATCATTCATATATTCTCCTTATTAACTCTGTTATTTTAGCAGAAAATGCAAATAATGTCATTGTTCTACACATAAAAATTCCAACAGACCCTCTCAAATGCTTTCTCTGCATCCAGGTTCACTAACAATAATGAATTTGTTTATGTCCTGGTTCCCTCTGAATCATCATTTGTTTAATATTGTCAAATGTCTTTTTCCCTTCCGCAAAACCACATTGATCCATGTCTATCTATGCTGGTAGCATTTTTGTTATTCTGTATGATAATATGGACATAAACACTTTGTTGTCATTATTTGAATTACAAATTACAAGCCCAGCTAGAAGTTTTAGATAAAGAAATAAAAGCGGATCCAGAATTTCATAGGTATGAATTTGATTTCAGGAGGATTTTTTCAAATATTGATTCTTTAATCATGAAGATTACAGACACAAAAATCCATAAATTGAGTAGAGAACATTAAATCGTGTGGAAATATTGCTGGTTTGCCTTTTTTTGGTTTATTTGTTTGAGTTTTTTTTTATGTGATTTGGAGTTTTTTATGGCAAACGGTAATAGCCCACCGTCCCAGTCTTTGTTTATGCAAGAATCCATCTCTAGTGGTCTTGGAAGCTGCAACACAGAGGTGAATGCCGTGGGAGCCTGACTGCTCTTATTCAACAATTAACCAGTCAAGTGGAAGACCTGTCGAAGAGAATTTCCGAACAGGACAACTTTAACAGAACTAGGACATCAAATGGCCCTAATGGAACCTCTACATTTTCCGAAGCTGTTTGAGCTATAGTTCTAACTCCCACCCCTGGTACATCTACAGTGATGTTTCCAATCAACCAAGACAATTGAATGGAGAAACTCAGAATGTCCCTACGATAACCAGTAGGGCAATAATTCCAACATTAACAGACTTCATAAAAATGCCACTACATTTGGGGTCAGCTGATTTGCATAGCAATGAAGGTGAGGCAAATAAGGTCATTAAAAACATTGTCTCTAATCTAAAAGACTTTGATAGTAAATTGCTAAAATTCAAGAAATTACAGATCGAAATTCTTTATTTTAAGGAATGCATAAAATTCAAATTAGTCCCAAAAGGGGTTAGGCAATGAAAGTACCCTTCTAGGCTTGTTAAAAATTCCAGTTTCCACCTGCAGTTGGTTGAAATGTTTAATCGGCAAGGACTTGAGTTCCTTGAAGCACTAATAATCAACTATGATAAACAAATGGGGGAATTACAAGCCCAGCTAGAAGTTTTAGATAAAGAAATAAAAGCGGATCCAGAATTTCATAGGTATGAGTTTGATTTCAGGAGGATTTTTTCAAGTATTGATTCTTTAATTATGAAGATTACAGACAAAAAAAATCCATAAATTGAGTAGAGAACACTAAATGGTGTGGAAATATTGCTGGTTTACCTTTTTTTGGGTTTATTTGTTTGAGCTGTTTTTTGACATGATTTGGGATATTTCAAAGAGTGAACTTCACACCCTCCACAAAAGAGGACATCCTTGCCTGGTTCCCCTGCTCAAGCACAACTTGCCTCACAGTACTCTCTGAGTTTTATTCTTGCCCGTGATCATTCATATATTCTCCTTATTAACTCTGTTATTTTAGCAGAAAATGCAAATACTGTCATTGCTCTACACATAAAAATCCAACAGACCCTCTCAAATGCTTTCTCTGCATCCAGTTTCACTAACAATAGTGAATTTGTTTATGTCCTGGTTCCCTCTAAATCATCATTTGTTTAATATTGTCAAATGTCTTTTTCCCTTCCACAAAACCACATTGATCCATGTCTATCTATGTTGGTAGCATTTTTGTTATTCTGTATGATAATATGGACATAAACACTTTGTAGTCATTATTTGAACTACAAATTGGTTTATAAGATGTTGAGTCTGTGGGGTCTTTCCCCTCTTTCACCCCACTGCTAAAACGTCTTTCCTCCCTGATGCTGGCATTTCTATACATTTCATTTATTAGCAACATCTTCCAAATCTTTAAACAATGTCTTCCTTTCCAACTTCCAGATGTCTATACAAATGCCATCTGTTCCTGAGGATTTCCCCAAGGGCTGAGAATACATCACACATTTTATTACTCTCTGTATATCTATCTTGGCTATCAACAGTTGAGCCTTTTCTTCCTCTAATATTGGCAAATCTAAATCTTCCGTATTTCGAATAGTATCTAATCCTGACTTCCCCATTCCTTACCCTTACATAAATGTTTATAACATTTCTGAAATATTTCCATTATCCCCCTCAGGATCTCTTGTTGTTATTCTTGTTATAAGGTCCCTGAATTTTTTTTCTACTTTCAGTTGTCTTAAATGTCTGCACTCTGGAATTATTCAAAATAAATAACCGAGCAGAGTACAAACACAGCTTAGTAAAAATAAATTAAACTTTTAATAAAGATTAGTCCTTTTGCATCCACAGACATTTTTTCAGATCATTTAAACAAGTTAATCAAACATTAAGTTTATTTAAATAAAACATAAAAATAAGCAATCATTACTTTTAAAACACATTAACATTAAATTAACCAATCAAAACACTTGTAAAAAAACACATGATCTCAATCATTATTTCGCAGGATATCACTTCATTCATGCCATTTCTGCTAACAGATTATACTATTAAAATCCAGTGACAGCCAATCAAAACTCTTAAAAGCAGTGCAATAAGATCAAGTTAACCAATCAAATCACTTATACAGTGCATACGATCTTAGATATGGTTTCAGAGATATTGTTTCATTCAAACCATATCTTCTATTGGATTATAAAGTTATAATCCAATTTATTTCAATGAACTCAGTTCTATTCCTTAAATCACCAATGCTCATACCATCTATCAACACCTGCATTACCATAAAAACAAAAGTATGTTCTACCGCAAAGGCTAAAACATGTCTAGCTAGGGATTTCTGGAATCAAATATTTTAATACTGTAAAGGTGTTCACGTACCTGCTCTTTATGTGAGTGACTGGTCATGCCAACATAGCTCAGACACAGCTCCACGTGGTCCTGTTGAATCTTCCTGGCTATAGAGAACTGAAAAAAGTGACTGCTTTCCTGATTAAGTATCCTGCTGTTTTTTATTTGTTTTACCTTCTACTGCTTACCTAGAGCAAGCTTTAACTGTTTTCATAGTTATTTACTGCATTTTTTATTATCTGCACTTAAAAGTACATTTTAGTCGAAATTAGTCGAATTCAAGTCGAAAAATGTTTGTTTGCTGTTTAATTTAATTGTTTGGCTGCCCACTAAAGTGTGCTAGCCTGTACTACTGACTTATTGCCTTTTCTGCATTTCTGTGTGTTTCTATTTAAAAACAAAAAAAAAAAAACAAAAAAATATTCCTTGTTTTCCTGCCTCTCCTAAACTAGTGTAGACCAGTTTACAGGCCTTGCTGTATCCTGGGCTGTGTTGTAGTTCCTGTGTTGTCCATTGCCTTACTTGGATAGAAGGAAGTTTCTTAGCTCACCAGTGGGAGTGGGGAGCCTTGAATAGCCTACCTGTCCTTGAGGGAAGTGACCTCAGCACAAGAAGCTGTAGTAATTGGTCATTGTGGACCATTTCTAACTCTTTTGAAGTTCCCTGGCTAAAATCTGCCTCTGGCATTTTTTTGAAGCCATATTGCTCAGACACAGCTCCACGTGGTCCTGTTGAGTCTTCCTGGCTACAGAGAACTGAAAAAAGTGACTGCTTTCCTGATTAAGTATCCTGCTGTTTTTTATATTTGTTTTACCTTCTACTGCTTACCTAGAGCAAGCTTTAACTGTTTTCATAGTTATTTACTGCATTTTTTATTATCTGCACTTAAAAGTACATTTTAGTCGAAATTAGTCAAATTCAAGTCGAAAAGTATTTGTTTGCTGTTTAATTTAATTGTTTGGCTGCCCACTAAAGTGTGCTAGCCTGTACTACTGACTTATTGCCTTTTCTACATTTCTGTGTGTTTCTATTTAAAAACAAAAAAAACAAAAAAAATTCCTTGTTTTCCTGCCTCTCCTAGACTAGTGTAGACCAGTTTACAGGCCTTGCTGTATCCTGGGCTGTGTTGTAGTTCCTGTGTTGTCCATTGCCGTACTTGGATAGAAGGAAGTTTCTTAGCTCACCAGTGGGAGTGGGGAGCCTTGAATAGCCTACCTGTCCTTGAGGGAAGTGACCTCAGCACAAGAAGCTGTAGTAATTGGTCATTTTGGACCATTTCTAGCTCTTTTGAAGTTCCCTGGTTAAAATCTGCCTCTGGCATGTTTTTGAAGCCATATTGCTCAGGCACATCTCCACGTGGTCCTGTTGAGTCTTCCTGGCTACAGAGAACTGAAAAAAAGCGACTGCTTTCCTGATTAAGTATCCTGCTGTTTTTATATTTGTTTTACCTTCTACTGCTTACCTAGAGCAAGCTTTAACTGTTTTCATAGTTATTTACTGCATTTTTATTATCTGCACTTAAAAGTACATTTTAGTCGAAATTAGTCGAATTCATGTTGAAAAGTGTTTGTTTGCTGTTTAATTTAATTGTTTGGCTGCCCACTAAAGTGTGCTAGCCTGTACTACTGACTTATTGCCTTTTCTGCATTTCTGTGTGTTTCTATTTAAAAACAAAAAAAAAAAATATTCCTTGTTTTCCTGCCTCTCCTAGATTAGTTTAGACCAGTTTACAGGCCTTGCTGTATCCTGGGCTATGTTGTAGTTCCTGTGTTGTCCATTGACTTACTTGGAAGTTTCTTAGCTCACCAGTGGGAGTGGGGAGCCTTGAATAGCCTACCTGTCCTTGAGGGAAGTGACCTCAGCACAAGAAGCTGTAGTAATTGGTCATTTTGGACCATTTCTAGCTCTTTTGAAGTTCCCTGGTTAAAATCTGCCTCTGGCATGTTTTTGAAGCCATACTGCTCAGACACAGCTCCACGTGGTCCTGTTGAGTCTTCCTGGCTACAGAGCACTGAAAAAAAGTGACTGCTTTCCTGATTAAGTATCCTGCTGTTTTTTATATTTGTTTTACCTTCTACTGCTTACCTAGAGCAAGCTTTAACTGTTTTCGTAGTTATTTACTATATTTTTTATTATCTGCACTTAAAAGTACATTTTAGTCGAATTTAGTCAAATTCAAGTCGAAAAGTGTTTGTTTGCTGTTTAATTTAATTGTTTGGCTGCCCACTAAAGTGTACTAGCCTGTACTACTGACTTATTGCCTTTTCTGCATTTCTGTGTGTTTCTATTTAAAAACAAAAAAAAAACAAAAAAATATTCCTTGTTTTCCTGCCTCTCCTAGACTAGTTTAGACCAGTTTACAGGCCTTGCTGTATCCTGGGCTGTGTTGTAGTTCCTGTGTTGTCCATTGCCTTACTTGGACAGAAGGAAGTTTCTTAGCTCACCAGTGGGAGTGGGGAGCCTTGAATAGCCTACCTGTCCTTGAGGGAAGTGACCTCAGCACAAGAAGCTGTAGTAATTGGTCATTTTGGACCATTTCTAGCTCTTTTGAAGCTCCCTGATTAAAATCTGCCTCTGGCACTTTTTTGAAGCCATATTGCTCAGACACAGCTCCACATGGTCCTGTTGAGTCTTCCTGGCTACAGAGAACTGAAAAAAAAAGTGACTGCTTTCCTGATTAAGTATCCTGCTGTTTTTTATATTTGTTTTACCTTCTACTGCTTAACTAGAGCAAGCTTTAACTGTTTTCATAGTTATTTACTGCATTTTTTTATTATCTGTGCTTAAAAGTACATTTTAGTCGAAATTAGTCGAATTCAAGTCAAAAAGTGTTTGTTTGCTGTTTAATTTAATTGTTTGGCTGCCCACTAAAGTGTGCTAGCCTGTTCTACTGACTTATTGCCTTTTCTGCATTTCTGTGTGTTTCTATTTAAAAACAAAAAAAAACAAAAATATATTCCTTGTTTTCCTGCCTCTCCTAGACTAGTTTAGACCAGTTTAATGGGCCTTGCTGTATCCTGGGCTGTGTTGTAGTTTCTGTGTTGTCCATTGCCTTACTTGGATAGAAGGAAGTTTCTTAGCTCACCAGTGGGAGTGGGGAGCCTTGAATAGCCTACCTGTCCTTGAGGGAAGTGACCTCAGCACAAGAAGCTGTAGTAATTGGTCATTGTGGACCATTTCTAGCTCTTTTGAAGTTCCCTGGTTAAAATCTGCCTCTGGCATTTTTTTGAAGCCATATTGCTCAGACACAGCTCCACGTGGTCCTGTTGAGTCTTCCTGGCTACAGAGAACTGAAAAAAAGTGACTGCTTTCCCGATTAAGTATCCTGCTGTTTTTTATATTTGTTTTACCTTCTACTGCTTACCTAGAGCAAGCTTTAACTGTTTTTCATAGTTATTTACTGCATTTTTTATTATCTACACTTAAAAGTACATTTTAGTCGAAATTAGTCAAATTCAAGTCGAAAAGTGTTTGTTTGCTGTTTAATTTAATTGTTTGGCTGCCCACTAAAGTGTGCTAGCCGGTACTACTGACTTATTGCCTTTTCTACATTTAGCGCAATTTAGCGTGGAGTTGCCACTAGAGCACCATCGGGCAGCACCGGTTAAACAAGGTTAAACTATTTCTGGCTCCGTAAAGTCTGCTCTTCATTTTTTCCCTTAGAACTGCTCTACTTGTAATCTAAACAGTCTATTCTCTATCTGTAAAGCTCAGCACTTGTTTCTAAAGCATTTTTTAGTCAGGTAAAGCACTTCTATATTATACAAAGTACTTCACTAGCTTAAAACTCCCTTGAGTACCCACTTCCCTATAGGTCCTTTCTGACTCAGTTACACAGCAAACTTTTTCATTTCTTCTAGCATGTCGAAGGGTCAGTTGCTAGCGTCATCTCCTGCTCAGCTGGTGAATCTGGGAATATTGAGGCAATGTTACAATTGCCTCATGTACACAAACAACCCTCTCCTCCTCCCACAAAACACAAATACATGCGAGAGATGCAACTATATAGCCAAACTGGAGGCTGAGCTCTCTCAGCTCAGGACTGGCAAAACCAGACAGGAGGAGAAGGTAACCACACACACCATAAACCCAGTCTCACATAGAACCATCACAACTACAAATCAAACACATAAACACACAAAGACATACTCGGAGGCACTGATCAAAAATCTACCAAAACAGCAGAGGCCTCCAAAGCAGACACCCAAACAACTTCCACCTCATGACATAACGCAAGCAACACATAGATCACAAAGTCAGTGTGCAAATCAGTCACAGCCCTTAAGGCCAAACACAATGCCAGACACACTTGTCATAGGTGACTCCATAGTCAGACACACTGATGTCCCACTCACCAGACTGAACAAGGAGAGGGTCACAGTAAGCTGCCTGTTGGGTGCTAGAATCCGCCACATAACACAAGCACTCAGGTCACTCCACAGCAAGTACAAGTATGACTCAGTCATTGTCCATGCCGGTGTGAATGACCTGAGACGTACCTCCCTGGACTACATGAAAAGAGACATAGAGGAGCTCTCAGATTATGTAGCCCAGGCTGGTATGACCCTGACCCTGAGCAGTATCCTACCTTCACCAAGAATGATGCCACAATACAGAGACAAAATGATCAGTTTTAATAATTGGCTTAATTTCTGGTGTCATTCTAAGGGGATCCAATGTCTGCTGCCTGGGATGACATGCTTGACAAGCCACGCTGCTTCGCAAGGGATGGCTTGCACCTGTCACCCCTGGGTTTCCGGATATTGGCAAAGGCTCTTGCCACCCCCATAGTGCCTTTTTTAGACAAGGCTCAAATTCTAAACCCACCGCCCTAGAAAATAATAATGGAAAAAAACTAAGGGTAATGCTGCTCAATGCCAGAAGTCTAAATCTCAAGATGCTTGCACTCGAAGCCTTCCTCAGTATGGAGAACATCGATGTCTGTGCTGTGACTGAAACCTGGTTCACGGCTCCTGAGAGCACCCCGGCACTATCAGGTTTTATGTCATATCATGCGTTCCGGCCCCAAAACCCAGACCATACCACAAAAGGAGGGGGTGTATCCATATTCATCAAGGATATTCACACCTCCAGGCTGGTGGCAATGCACGAAGCATCAGAGACCATTCAGGTGCAATTAACCATAGGCAAAACTGCTCTACAGTTTGTAGCATGTTACAGGCCACCCTCTCAAACTCAGGAACCCCACACAGCCTTCCCGAAGACACTGGAGAGTATAAATGTCTCTCCAAACACCATCATATTTTGTGACTTCAACTACCCAAACATAGACTGGGAACATTACTCAAGCCCCAATACCCTAGCCCAAAGGTTCCTGGAGTTCATAAACTCAAATGCTATGGAACAACTTGTCACCATTCCCACAAGAGGAGAAAATATACTAGACCTGATCATCACAAACATGGGGACAAAATGCTCCACACTGGAAGTATATCCCGCATTAGTGAGATCAGACCATAAACTAATCTCACTGGAGATCCACATCCCGCCCCCACCCCCAACAAAAAAGACCACAGTGAAGAACTTCTCAAAAGCCAACTTCACACTTCTTAAGACTGGTGTGGTATCCTTCAAGGCCCCCGAGCCAGTGGAAACCACAACCCACGCTGCTGAATCCCTTACAAATGCTTTCTATGAGCACCTCCAGGATTGCATGGATCAAGCAATCCCAAATAAAATCAAGACCCTTTCCACCAAAGGCAAGCGCCCGATCTGGTGGACCCCAGCCATAAACAAACTTTACAACAAGAGGAGAAAGCTACTACAAGTTAGAGCAAAATCCCTAAAAGGGAAGACATCTCTGATCAATACTAGTAAAAAACTACGATCACTCATAAAATCATCCAAGGCCAACTTTGAGAGAAAAATCGCCAAGGACTCAAAAGACAATAATAAGGCTTTCTTTAGCTATGTTAGAAACCTGGGTGGAAACTCTCAGATATGCTCAGAATTAGTCCAAAATGATACAAAAATCACTGAACCCACAGATATTGCAAACATACTGGCAGACAGGTTCAGTGCAAATTTCTCCCCTCCCTCCCCCCCAAAAGGAGAAATATCTATCCCAGCAGAGTGTAGCCTCCCAATCATCTCAAATGCCCAGGTGAGAGCTGCTCTCTAAAGCTAAAAACACAACATCAATGGGACCGGATGGTGTCCCCGGCTGTGTGCTACACGAACTCAATGAGGAACTAAACCCACACATAAGGCTGCTGTTTAATCTTAGCCTTACCACAGGATACATACCCAAAGAGTGGCGTACGGCAACTGTGATCCCACTCCACAAAGGCGGTGCTTCTACGGACCCTGGTAATTACCGCCCCATAAGCTTAACAAGCCTGGTCTGCAAAGCTATGGAGAGGATCATAATGGAACTCATAAATAAAGACATAGGGGACCTACAGACATTGGATCCTACCCAATTCGGCTTTGTCAAGGGCAGATCATGCCTCTTGAACTTGGTCGACTTTTTTGAAACAGTCACCAAGGCCATTGATGAGGGTAAGGCAGTTCACACAACCTACCTTGACCTTGCAAAAGCTTTTGACACAATACCCCACTCGGGTATCATAGAAAAGCTCACCAGCTTAAATGTAAACCCATGTGTCACAAGATGGGTTGCAAACTGGCTCAAGGACAAAACCCACAGGGTTAGAGCTGCTGGTGCCATGTCAGACTCCAAGCTGGTCACAAGCGGTGTCCCACAGAGCTCAGTCCTGGGTCCCCTCTTGTTCGGCATCTACTTTTCAGAAGTGCAGGCAAACATAGGAGGATTGTGGCTGACAAAGTTTGCAGATGACTGCAAACTGGGTGCCATAGTTGAAAATCCATCAGACACAGATATCCTTCAGAAAGGTCTCATAGAAATGGATAACTGGTGCCAGAGCCATGGCCTTAAGCTAAACGCCAAAAAATGTATAGTCATACCCTTTGGTAAAAACAAGGTAACCCCAAGTTACCACATAGGTGGCAATCCATTAAGCACAGAAGAGGTTATCAGGGACCTGGGGACCCAAGTTGACAGTAACCTTTCTTTTGACAATCACATTGCCAAAGTGGTTAGGAGGACCTTCTACATTGCCCACCTGATTATGAAGGGATTCACATCCAGATCAAGGGAGGTCATTGTTCCCCTGTACTCTTCACTTATCAGACCAATGATTGAGCACAATGCCCCATTCGGAATGTATCTTACCCGATACCTGCAGCAATTGGAAAGACCCCAAAAGTTCCTCACCAAAAGGATAAAGGGGCTCAAAAATATGTCATATGCTGCCCGACTGAAGAAACTCCAGCTCTATTCAGTCGCATACTGTCTGCTCAGAGGTGACCTGTGCCTGACATACAAGGCCATGTCCAACCCAGAATTAATGGACATGCTCCACCTCAAAAAATCCAAATCCACCAGAGCCACAAGAGCAAGAGACTTAAACCTCAACACGGATATAAATAGGACATGCTGGAGGGACAGATTCATCACCCAGAGACTCCCTATGCTGTGGAACAGAATCCCGGTCCATGTGAGACAGAGCACCTCGCTGGCTCTGTTCAAGAGGAATCTTGACCAATGGATGGGAGATCATAGGTTTACCCCGGGGATCATCTCTGTATCACTGCTGGACAGAGGCACGGCAAACTAATGGGTATAGTATTCTTCAACCTAAGGGGTGGTGAAAGCCACACAACTCTAGCTAGGCTTATAAATGCCCTAGGGCAGATAGCCTAGTATGAACCTATGAACCTATGAACCTATAATTTACATTGTGCCAAATACACTAGATTATGTGTGTTACAATCTGCATAAAAATTGAACTTGTATTTCTTACCAGTACAATGATGTATAAAACGACCTGTAATGTCTAGATATGAGCACAAATTGCAAGTGCCACATCCATGTGTGCTAGCATGTCATACCACTGAATTCTTACTACTCTTAGTGTATTTATAAACAGCAAAACAGCTACAAACCAGCGAACACGAAAGTTCAAACAATAAATGAAGGCACTGCTCCTAGGTAAACCTAAATGCTCAATTTATTAACAAGTGCTTATACAAACAGCGTTTTTGCCACACTAAACAGGTAGCTTCATCAGAGGTAAAAGGCAGCGCGAGAGCTGCGCTTTAAATAGCATCAGTTTAACTCAAAAAGAGGCTCATAATTTTCAAAATGAGACAATTAAGTAAAAAAACAAATCACTGATAAACTATAATTAATACATTGACTAACCAGAAAAATATGTCTTAAAAACTTTTATAATGTCAGGTAAAATAACCCTAAACACAAGTCAAGTGTGAATTTTTAAGCTACAAAGAAAACCTTTTAAGAACTATAAAACATCTAATACAACCATAAAAATGTTTTTTGTATAAAAGAGCTGCAAAAGCAACATCAGTAAATCCAGAACAATCCATAAAAAGTTATGACATGTTACAAATAAACCATGGCTCGAAAACTGTGTATGTAGGAAAACCTGCAAAAAACATAATTCTGAGCATAGTAAACCCCGACTCTCATTAAATAAACATAAGTAAAGTCGCAAACATATACTGCTGTCGTCTCACCTCATGTATGACTTGAGCTTCAAATAAGGTGCTATATTGCAGCTTTCATTCAAGCCTGGAGCATAAAAGGCATCCAGCTTGAGCTGCCAAAGGAGTTCTCTAACTTCCAACAACATAGATGTTGGACCCCCCCTACTCGAGCCTGGTAAATGATCAATACCCATAAACAAAAAAGCATATTCAGGGAAAGAGTCAATATGTTTAGCCAAAGCGTTCTCACTTTTTTTATTTTTGATGGCATAAACATGCTGATAAATCCTGTCTTTGAACCTTCTGTCGGTCTTCCCGACATAGAAGGCAGGACAACAAGAGCAACAAGCAATATAAGTAATTGACTTTGTATTACAATTAATTCTATGGCAAATAGTAAATTTCTTATTTCCCCCTAAAGAGAAAAAACTGCCTGTTTTAATGTAAATACAAAAGTTGCAGGAGCAAGTGTATGACCCTTTAGTTCTAGAAGAGTAGTCCCCAAGTGTACCAGTTTGAAGAAGGTCCTTTATATTGCTCCCTCTTCTAAAAATTATCGATGGTTTGTCACCAAGTTTATTGAGGAGAGGGCCGTTACTAGAAATGAAAGCCCAGTTCTTATATAAAATGTCCTGTATTTCTACTGAATTAATGTTAAATGTAGAAATAAAACTACATGGAAACACTTTAGGTTGAGTGATTGCTGGGGAAACAACAAAGGAACTTAGATTCGCATTATCCACCCCAGGTTGCTCTTCACATTCAGGAGTCAGTGAAGTTGTACTAAGGAGTGGTTTATAAAAGCCACTACTTCTTTTGTGTCTAACTTCAACTGTCAAGTCGTCAATCAAGCGCTGCAGATACCCCCTGTTAGTGAATAAGTTCCTTAAAGTCTCACATTCAAGTAAAAAGTCCTTAAATTCACTACACATACGGGCAGCCCTCACAAGCTGTCCCTTTACTATAGCTCTTTTTTGTTTAGGAGGGTGTGAACTCGTGTAATGAAGAAATGAGTTCACATAGGTGTCTTTCCTAAAGATAACTGACCTAAATGAACAAGAGTGACTACCCCTAGATAACTTAACATCCAAATAGTTCATTGCCTCTGTACCAAAACAATGTGTAAACCTCAAAAAGGGGGTTGTGCAATTCAAAAAGTTAACAAATTGATCCGCTGTACTGGAATCCCCTTTAAAAAGGATAAAAATGTCATCCAGGAAGCGGGTATAAACTATTATTTTTTCTTTCCACTCAGAGTTGGTAAACACAAACTTCCTTTCCCAGTATCCCATGAACAAATTAGCTACAGCTGCTCCACAAGGAGCCCATAGCAATACCCCGCTTCTGTATGTAAACCTCACTCTCAAATGTGAAAAAGTTAGAAGTAAGGGTGATGTCAAGCAATTCCGTAATATTATTGATCTCATTTGAGGGTGCTCCTAATTCAATAAGAAGGAGCTCAATCCATTCTAGGGCCTCTTGATGTGGTATAGACGTGTATAAGTCCACCACGTCTATGGTCAAAAAATTGGTCCCCTCTACTTCGGGTATGTTGTTAACTTCCGATAGAAAGGACCAAGAGTCCTTGCATATACTAGGTAATAATTCAACATATTTTCTAAGCAATGAGTCAACATATTTAGAACAAGGGTAGGTAGTAGATGCCCTTCCATCAATGAGAGCTCTCATTGGTGGGTCCCAAGATTTTTATGAACCTTGGGTATCCCAAACATCACTGGGGTTCTGGCATACAGGATGTCAATGTATTTAAAGGTGTCCTCATCAATCCTTCCACTAATAAACAAGTCTCTGAAGTACCCTCTTGTTCTTCTTGAGCACATGTTCATCTCATTGGTAGAGGACTTATTGTAAGAGTCAGTTTCTAACACCTTAAGCATACGCTCAACGTAATCGCTTTGCTCGAATATAGCTAACCCTCCCCCCTTGTCAGGTTTAATAATTCTCACACCTGTAAAACGCAAGGCATTAAGAGCTAAAAGTTACTCCTTTGAGATATTAAACTGACTAGGGCTGTTCCTGCATGAATTCGCCATGTGTCTTATATCCAATTCACAAACGTGCTCAAACATTTTTAGTGTAACATGTACTGGTGGGTTAAAAACACTTGACAGTTTTAATTTAGAGACAGGAGGGTTTTCCGTATCACTAAATAACAGTTTCAAGTTCAGTTTCCTCACGTAACACTTTAGGTCTAACAAGACCCTGGCAACATCACATTTTTTAGACGGAACAAAAGTGTTACCCAAGGCCAACAACTCTACCAATTCAGGTTCTAAATTCAAAGATGAAAAGTTATAAATAGTGAAGTCCCCCTTCTTATTCAAAACAGTCCTTGGTATAGCAGCCTCTAACTCTAGGTTAACGCTGCCAACTAATTCCAATTCCTGTTCCCCTTGTGTTGTTTTGGATTGTTCCTGTTCCCTAAAAAATAGTTATTCTCTTTGTTTTGGGTTACATTAATTTCATTAGAGGAACAGGAAGCCGGTATGTCATTCTGACTACTATTTTTCTGCCCTCTATTTCGATTTCTATTGCTTCTACGAAGAGGTTGGTGCCCTCCCATGTTATTGGAGTCGCCATCCGTGTTGTCAACATCTTGTGTGCTTTCAACCTCAACAAGGTCAAGTGGATTCACTTTAGCCTGGTTATCCTGACAACACAAGTTGGGAAAGGCTTTATCTTTAGAATAGGAAAGCCTATCCCTATACAACTTCTTTGATTTATTAACTTTAAGCTTAACCATGTATGTATCTATACTAGAAAAGATACATGAGTGGTCAAACCTAAATTGTGCAAACATCCTGTCAGTTTTGATCTCACTATCAAGTAAACACACTTCCTCAGCCAAACGTTCAATCGCAACAGAATAGTGCTTAACTAATAATTCCAGTAGTTGCATACCTTGCATTTGAAACAGAGTTTTTAAATCTATTAAAAAAGCATTACTGTCAATGTTATTTGAGGGCGTAAAACTAGATCTCAACCCCTTAGGGATGATGCCCTCATTTAAACACTGTTTAAAATACGCCACTTCCAGCTGTAATTTGCGTAGTTTTAATGTCTTAAAGTCTAGAGACTTCAGTTTGTCAGATAAGGAGGTTGCCAAAGCGGTAACCGGATCAAGGTTAGGCACCGATGAAGAGTCACTGTTGAACTTATTAAAAGTGAAGAAATCACCTGTATTATGTATCCATTCGGATATTGTCCCTTCGCCAATAAATGCCGTATCCTCGGTGGCCGCCTTAGACTGGGGGTTTAAAGTCCCGTTTGAGTCAGAACAAGTCCCAGAAGCTAGTACTCTCACCGGCTGCGCTGCCGGTATAGATCCTTGTGATTCAGTCTCCATTCTACCAGACATAGCACAGTTTAAGGAGCCCTCTGTATTCAAACGAGAGTGCGCTCCAAATGAATTCTCAAACGCTGAAAAACGGTTGTTGAGTAATTCAAGCTTTTGCGTAAGTTGCAAAAGCAAGTTAGGTATATCCACGGCATCCGGATTGGACTGACCGAAAATCACCGGGGTAGCAGGGCTCTCCATATATGTCGGAACCAGCAGTAAACCAAACTCAGAAAACAGCAAAACAGCTACAAACCAGCGAACACGAAAGTTCAAACAATAAATGAAGGCACTGCTCCTAGGTAAACCTAAACGCTCAATTTATTAACAAGTGCTTATACAAACAGCGTTTTCGCCACACTAAACAGGTAGCTTCCTCAGAGGTAAAAGGCAGCGCGAGAGCTGCGCTTTAAATAGCATCAGTTTAACTCAAAAAGAGGCTCATAATTTTCAAAATGAGACAATTAAGTAAAAAAACAAGTCACTAATAAACTGTAATTAATACATTGACTAACCAGAAAAATATGTCTTAAAAACTTTTATAATGTCAGGTAAAATAACCCTAAACACAAGTCAAGTGTGAATTTTAAGCTACAAAGAAAACCTTTTAAGAACTATAAAACATCTAATACAACCATAAAATGTTTTGTTTATAAAAGCTGCAAAAGCAACATCAATGAGTATAGAACAAGCCATAGAAGATTATGACATGTTACAAATAAAACATGCTCAAAGACTGTATATGTAGGAAAACCTACAAAAAACATAATTCAGAACAAAGTAAACCCCAACTCTCATTAAATAAACATAAGTAAAGTCGCAAACATATACTGCTGTCATCTCACCTCATATAAGACTTGAGCCTTAAATAAGGTGCTATATTGCAGCTTTAATTCAAGCCTGGAGCATAAAACGCATCCAGCTTGAGCTGCCAAAGAAGTTCTCTAACTTCTAACAACATAGATATTGGACCCCCCCTACTCGAGCCTGGTAAATGATCAATACCCATAAACAAAAAGGCATGTTCAGGGAAAGAATCAATATGTTTAGCCAAAGCGTTCTCACTTTTTTTATTTTTGATGGCATAAACATGCTGATAAATCCTGTCTTTGAACCTTCTGTCGGTCTTCCCGACATAGAAGGCAGGACAACAAGAGCAACAAGCAATATAAATAATTGACTTTGTATTACAATTAATTCTATGGCAAATAGTAAATTTCTTATTTCCCCCTAAAGAGAAAAAAACTGCCTGTTTTAATGTAAATACAAAAGTTGCAGGAGCCGCAAGTGTATGACCCTTTAGTTCTAGAAGAGTAGTCCCCAAGTGTACCAGTTTGAAGAAGGTCCTTTATATTGCTCCCTCTTCTAAAAATTATCAATGGTTTGTCACCAAGTTTATTGAGGAGAGGGCCGTTACTAGAAATGAAAGCCCAGTTCTTATATAAAATGTCCTGTATTTCTACTGAATTAATGTTAAATGTAGAAATAAAACTACACGGAAACACTTTAGGTTGAGTGATTGCTGGGGAAACAACAAAGGAACTTAGATTCGCATTATCCACCCCAGGTGGCTCTTCACATTCAGGAGTCAGTGAAGTTGTACTAAGAAGTGGTTTATAAAAACCACTGTTTCTTTTGTGTCTAACTTCAACTATCAAGTCGTCAATCAAGCGCTGCGGGTACCCCCTGTTAGTGAATAAGTTCCTTAAAGTCTCACATTCAAGTAAAAAGTCCTCAAGCTCACTACACATACGGACAGCCCTCACAAGCTGTCCCTTTACTATAGCTCTTTTTTGCTTGGGAGGGTGTGAACTCGTATAATGAAGGAATGAGTTCACATAGGTGTCTTTCCTAAAGATAACCGACCTAAATGAACCAGGGTGACTACCCCTAGATAGCTTAACATCCAAATAGTTCATTGCATCTATGCCGAAACAATGTGTAAACCTCAAAAAGGGAGTTGTGCAATTCAAAAAGAGTTAGAGGCTGCTATACCAAGGACTGTTTTGAATAAGGAGGGGGACTTCACTATTTATAACTTTTCATCCTTGAATTTAGAACCTGAATTGGTAGAGTTGTTGGCCTTGGGTAACACTTTTGTTCCGTCTAAAAAATGTGATGTTGCCAGGGTCTTGTTAGACCTAAAGTGTTACGTGAGGAAACTGAACTTGAAACTGTTATTTAGTGATACGGAAAACCCTCCTGTCTCTAAATTAAAACTGTCAAGTGTTTTTAACCCACCAGTACATGTTACACTAAAAATGTTTGAGCACGTTTGTGAATTGGATATAAGACACATGGCGAATTCATGCAGGAACAGCCCTAGTCAGTTTAATATCTCAAAGGAGCAACTTTTAGCTCTTAATGCCTTGCGTTTTGCAGGTGTGAGAATTATTAAACCTGACAAGGGGGGAGGGTTAGCTATATTCGAGCAAAGCGATTACGCTTGAGCGATGCTTAAGGTGTTAGAAACTGACTCTTACAATAAGTCCTCTACCAATGAGATGAACATGTGCTCAAGAAGAACAAGAGGGTACTTCAGAGACTTGTTTATTAGTGGAAGGATTGATGAGGACACCTTTAAATACATTGACATCCTGTATGCCAGAACCCCAGTGATGTTTGGGATACCCAAGGTTCATAAAAATCTTGGGGACCCACCAATGAGAGCTCTCATTGATGGAAGGGCATCTACTACCTACCCTTGTTCTAAATATGTTGACTCATTGCTTAGAAAATATGTTGAATTGTTACCTAGTATATGCAAGGACTCTTGGTCCTTTCTATCGGAAGTTAACAACATACCCGAAGTAGAGGGGACCAATTTTTTGACCATAGACGTGGTGGACTTATACACGTCTATACCACATCAAGAGGCCCTAGAATGGATTGAGCTCCTTCTTATTGAATTAGGAGCACCCTCAAATGAGATCAATAATATTACGGAATTGCTTGACATCACCCTTACTTCTAACTTTTTCACATTTGAGAGTGAGGTTTACATACAGAAACGGGGTATTGCTATGGGCTCCCCTTGTGGAGCAGCTGTAGCTAATTTATTCATGGCATACTGGGAAAGGAAGTTTGTGTTTACCAACTCTGAGTGGAAAGAAAAAATAATATTTTATACCCGCTTTCTGGATGATATTTTTATCCTTTTTAAAGGGGATTCCAGTATAGCGGAACAATTTGTTAACTTTTTGAATTGCACAACTCCCTTTTTGAGGTTTACACATTGTTTCGGCATAGATGCAATGAACTATTTGGATGTTAAGCTATCTAGGGGTAGTCACCCTGGTTCATTTAGGTCGGTTATCTTTAGGAAAGACACCTATGTGAACTCATTCCTTCATTATACGAGTTCACACCCTCCCAAGCAAAAAAGAGCTATAGTAAAGGGACAGCTTGTGAGGGCTGTCCGTATGTGTAGTGAGCTTGAGGACTTTTTACTTGAATGTGAGACTTTAAGGAACTTATTCACTAACAGGGGGTACCCGCAGCGCTTGATTGACGACTTGATAGTTGAAGTTAGACACAAAAGAATCAGTGGTTTTTATAAACCACTTCTTAGTACAACTTCACTGACTCCTGAATGTGAAGAGCCACCTGGGGTGGATAATGCGAATCTAAGTTCCTTTGTTGTTTCCCTAGCAATCACTCAACCTAAAGTGTTTCCATGTAGTTTTATTTCTACATTTAACATTAATTCAGTAGAAATACAGGACATTTTATATAAGAACTGGGCTTTCATTTCTAGTAACGGCCCTCTCCTCAATAAACTTGGTGACAAACCATCGATAATTTTTAGAAGAGGGAGCAATATAAAGGACCTTCTTCAAACTGGTACACTTGGGGACTACTCTTCTAGAACTAAAGGGTCATACACTTGCGGCTCCTGCAACTTTTGTATTTACATTAAAACAGGCAGTTTTTTCTCTTTAGGGGGAAATAAGAAATTTACTATTTGCCATAGAATTAATTGTAATACAAAGTCAATTATTTATATTGCTTGTTGCTCTTGTTTCCTGCCTTCTATGTCGGGAAGACCGACAGAAGGTTCAAAGACAGGATTTATCAGCATGTTTATGCCATCAAAAATAAAAAAAGTGAGAACGCTTTGGCTAAACATATTGACTCTTTCCCTGAACATGCTTTTTTGTTTATGGGTATTGATCATTTACCAGGCTCAAGTAGGGGGGGTCCAACATCTATGTTGTTGGAAGTTAGAGAACTCCTTTGGCAGCTCAAGCTGGATGCCTTTTATGCTCCAGGCTTGAATGAAAGCTGCAATATAGCACCTTATTTGAAGCTCAAGTCATACATGAGGTGAGACAACAGCAGTATATGTTTGCGACTTTACTTATGTTTAATTTAATGAGAGTTGGGGTTTACTATGCTCAGAATTATGTTTTTTGCAGGTTTTCCTACATACACAGTTTTCGAGCCATGGTTTATTTGTAACATGTCATAACTTTTTATGGATTGTTCTGGATTTACTGATGTTGCTTTTGCAGCTCTTTTATACAAAAAACATTTTTATGGTTGTATTAGATGTTTTATAGTTCTTAAAAGGTTTTCTTTGTAGCTTAAAAATTCACACTTGACTTGTGTTTAGGGTTATTTTACCTGACATTATAAAAGTTTTTAAGACATATTTTTCTGGTTAGTCAATGTATTAATTATAGTTTATCAGTGATTTGTTTTTTTACTTAATTGTCTCATTTTGAAAATTATGAGCCTCTTTTTGAGTTAAACTGATGCTATTTAAAGCGCAGCTCTCGCGCTGCCTTTTACCTCTGATGAAGCTACCTGTTTAGTGTGGCGAAAACGCTGTTTGTATAAGCACTTGTTAATAAATTGAGCGTTTAGGTTTACCTAGGAGCAGTGCCTTCATTTATTGTTTGAACTTTCATGTTCGCTGGTTTGTAGCTGTTTTGCTGTTTTCTGAGTTTGGTTTACTGCTGGTTCCGACATATATGGAGAGCCCTGCTACCCCAGTGATTTTCGGGTAGTCCAATCCGGATGCCGTGGATATACCTAACTTGCTTTTGCAACTTACGCAAAAGCTTGAATTACTCAACAACCGTTTTTCAGCGTTTGAGAATTCATTTGGAGCGCACTCTCGTTTGAATACAGAGGGCTCCTTAAACTGTGCTATGTCTGGTAGAATGGAGACTGAATCACAAGGATCTATACCGGCAGCGCAGCCGGTGAGAGTACTAGCTTCTGGGACTTGTTCTGACTCAAACGGGACTTTAAACCCCCAGTCTAAGGCAGCCACCGAGGATACGGCATTTATTGGCGAAGGGACAGTATCCAAATGGATACATAATACAGGTGATTTCTTCACTTTTAATAAGTTCAACAGTGACTCTTCGTCGGTGCCTAACCTTGATCCGGTTACCGCTTTGGCAACCTCCTTATCTGACAAACTGAAGTCTCTAGACTTTAAGACATTAAAACTACACAAATTACAGCTGGAAGTGGCGTATTTTAAACAGTGTTTAAATGAGGGCATCATCCCTAAGGGGTTGAGATCTAGTTTTACGCCCTCAAATAACATTGACAGTAATGCTTTTTTAATAGATTTAAAAACTCTGTTTCAAATGCAAGGTATGCAACTACTGGAATTATTAGTTAAGCACTATTCTGTTGCGATTGAACGTTTGGCTGAGGAAGTGTGTTTACTTGATAGTGAGATTAAAACTGACAGGATGTTTGCACAATTTAGGTTTGACCACTCACGTATCTTTTCTAGTACAGATACATACATGGTTAAGCTTAAAGTTAATAAATCAAAGAAGTTGTATAGGGATAGGCTTTCCTATTCTAAAGATAAAGCCTTTCCCAACTTGTGTTGTCAGGATAACCAGGCTAAAGTGAATCCACTTGACCTTGTTGAGGTTGAAAGCACACAAGATGTTGACAACACGGATGGCGACTCCAATAACATGGGAGGGCACCAGCCTCTTCGTAGAAGCAATAGAAATCGAAATAGAGGGCAGAAAAATAGTAGTCAGAATGACATACCGGCTTCCTGTTCCTCTAATGAAATTAATGTAACCCAAAACAAAGAGAATAACTATTTTTTAGGGAACAGGAACAATCCAAAACAACGCAAGGGGAACAGGAATTGGAATTAGTTGGCAGCGTTAACCTAGAGTTAGAGGCTGCTATACCAAGGACTGTTTTGAATAAGAAGGGGGACTTCACTATTTATAACTTTTCATCTTTGAATTTAGAACCTGAATTGGTAGAGTTGTTGGCCTTGGGTAACACTTTTGTTCCGTCTAAAAAATGTGATGTTGCCAGGGTCTTGTTAGACCTAAAGTGTTACGTGAGGAAACTGAACTTGAAACTGTTATTTAGTGATACGGAAAACCCTCCTGTCTCTAAATTAAAACTGTCAAGTGTTTTTAACCCACCAGTACATGTTACACTAAAAATGTTTGAGCACGTTTGTGAATTGGATATAAGACACATGGCGAATTCATGCAGGAACAGCCCTAGTCAGTTTAATATCTCAAAGGAGCAACTTTTAGCTCTTAATGCCTTGCGTTTTGCAGGTGTGAGAATTATTAAACCTGACAAGGGGGGAGGGTTAGCTATATTCGAGCAAAGCGATTACGTTGAGCGTATGCTTAAGGTGTTAGAAACTGACTCTTACAATAAGTCCTCTACCAATGAGATGAACATGTGCTCAAGAAGAACAAGAGGGTACTTCAGAGACTTGTTTATTAGTGGAAGGATTGATGAGGACACCTTTAAATACATTGACATCCTGTATGCCAGAACCCCAGTGATGTTCGGGATACCCAAGGTTCATAAAAATCTTGGGGACCCACCAATGAGAGCTCTCATTGATGGAAGGGCATCTACTACCTACCCTTGTTCTAAATATGTTGACTCATTGCTTAGAAAATATGTTGAATTGTTACCTAGTATATGCAAGGACTCTTGGTCCTTTCTATCGGAAGTTAACAACATACCCGAAGTAGAGGGGACCAATTTTTTGACCATAGACGTGGTGGACTTATACACGTCTATACCACATCAAGAGGCCCTAGAATGGATTGAGCTCCTTCTTATTGAATTAGGAGCACCCTCAAATGAGATCAATAATATTACGGAATTGCTTGACATCACCCTTACTTCTAACTTTTTCACATTTGAGAGTGAGGTTTACATACAGAAACGGGGTATTGCTATGGGCTCCCCTTGTGGAGCAGCTGTAGCTAATTTATTCATGGCATACTGGGAAAGGAAGTTTGTGTTTACCAACTCTGAGTGGAAAGAAAAAATAATAGTTTATACCCGCTTTCTGGATGATATTTTTATCCTTTTTAAAGGGGATTCCAGTATAGCGGAACAATTTGTTAACTTTTTGAATTGCACAACTCCCTTTTTGAGGTTTACACATTGTTTCGGCATAGATGCAATGAACTATTTGGATGTTAAGCTATCTAGGGGTAGTCACCCTGGTTCATTTAGGTCGGTTATCTTTAGGAAAGACACCTATGTGAACTCATTCCTTCATTATACGAGTTCACACCCTCCCAAGCAAAAAAGAGCTATAGTAAAGGGACAGCTTGTGAGGGCTGTCCGTATGTGTAGTGAGCTTGAGGACTTTTTACTTGAATGTGAGACTTTAAGGAACTTATTCACTAACAGGGGGTACCCGCAGCGCTTGATTGACGACTTGATAGTTGAAGTTAGACACAAAAGAAACAGTGGTTTTTATAAACCACTTCTTAGTACAACTTCACTGACTCCTGAATGTGAAGAGCCACCTGGGGTGGATAATGCGAATCTAAGTTCCTTTGTTGTTTCCCCAGCAATCACTCAACCTAAAGTGTTTCCATGTAGTTTTATTTCTACATTTAACATTAATTCAGTAGAAATACAGGACATTTTATATAAGAACTGGGCTTTCATTTCTAGTAACGGCCCTCTCCTCAATAAACTTGGTGACAAACCATCGATAATTTTTAGAAGAGGGAGCAATATAAAGGACCTTCTTCAAACTGGTACACTTGGGGACTACTCTTCTAGAACTAAAGGGTCATACACTTGCGGCTCCTGCAACTTTTGTATTTACATTAAAACAGGCAGTTTTTTCTCTTTAGGGGGAAATAAGAAATTTACTATTTGCCATAGAATTAATTGTAATACAAAGTCAATTATTTATATTGCTTGTTGCTCCTGCTGTCCTGCCTTCTATGTCGGGAAGACCGACCGAAGGTTTAAAGACAGGATTTATCAGCATGTTTACGCCATTAAAAATAAAAAAAGTGAGAACGCTTTGGCTAAACATATTGATTCTTTCCCTGAACATGCTTTTTTGTTTATGGGTATTGATCATTTACCAGGCTCAAGTAGGGGGGTCCAACATCTATGTTGTTGGAAGTTAGAGAACTCCTTTGGCAGCTCAAGCTGGATGCCTTTTATGCTCCAGGCTTGAATGAAAGCTGCAATATAGCACCTTATTTGAAGCTCAAGTCATACATGAGGTGAGACGACAGCAGTATATGTTTGCAACTTTACTTATGTTTAATTTAATGAGAGTTGGGGTTTACTATGCTCAGAATTATGTTTTTTGCAGGTTTTCCTACATACACAGTTTTCGAGCCATGGTTTATTTGTAACATGTCATAACTTTTTATGGATTGTTCTGGATTTACTGATGCTGCTTTTGCAGCTCTTTTATACAAAAAACATTTTTATGGTTGTATTAGATGTTTTATAGTTCTTAAAAGGTTTCCTTTGTAGCTTAAAAATTCACACTTGACTTGTGTTTAGGGTTATTTTACCTGACATTATAAAAGTTTTTAAGACATATTTTTCTGGTTAGTCAATGTATTAATTATAGTTTATCAGTGATTTGTTTTTTTACTTAATTGTCTCATTTTGAAAATTATGAGCCTCTTTTTGAGTTAAACTGATGCTATTTAAAGCGCAGCTCTCGCGCTGCCTTTTACCTCTGATGAAGCTACCTGTTTAGTGTGGCGAAAATGTTGTTTGTATAAGCACTTGTTAATAAATTGAGCGTTTAGGTTTACCTAGGAGCAGTGCCTTCATTTATTGTTTGAACTTTCGTGTTCACTCTTAGTGTATTTATAACAAAGCAAGCATTTTAAGGATTTTTTGTTCTTAAAGAAAAATCTCAGTTCAGAACAAACTGTTTCCCTAATGTGATCATTGTATGTAAGACTAGACCAATTCTAACAAAGCACTTTACAAATAGCTCTAACATTAGAAGAAAAAGGGATGGAAATCCCTACAGGATTTGTTTCATTCTTCCTGTTACTAGTAATCAGGGTATCTGATCTATCTGAAAAGTATGGCTTTGCACCACGCTGCCTATCAAAATTACTCAAATCTAGATGTCTATCTACTTCTTGTTTAGAGTAACCTCTACCCTGCAGAACATTTCTGAAACTATTGATGGTTTCCTCAAATTCTAAATCCTTACAATTCAGTCTAGATAACCTCATGCCCTATCCATGTATTATGTTATGGTAAACATATGAGGGATGTGTACACCATGTAAAATATTGTTCTTCCTACATTCTTTTCTATGCAGCTTTGTGGAAAAAATACCATCACTGCTTCTCATAACACATACATCGAGAAAAACAATTTCTCTTGCTGAGAATTCCATTGTAAGCCATAAAAATGTAGTGCATTGATTAAAAATCTAAATTAATAATTTAATAATGGCAGTGCAGCTATTCCAACAAGTAAACATTAGTGTCACTAATAATATCTGCCATCTTTGCATATAATATCAGTCTGACAGTGTTTATAAACACACCTGAATTTGGCAGGTACAACTTCTGTATATTAACATCTTATTCCTTTTGGAACTAATACTTTTTTCAGCTAATGTAATTAATAACAAACACTTTCCTTTATAACACACATACACATCACACAGAAGTATATATATGAGTTAAAAGGAAAAAAAAAACTTCCAGACAGGTAGTGGTGGCTGGTGACTTCAAATCAAGGGGGGCTGCAGGACTCAGCTGAATGGGTGGGGCCAATGGGAAGGAGTGTGGCCAACTAAAATGGGATTGAGCTATGGTGCAGTGGAATCAATGCTGGACATGCTTACTAATTTACATGAAATAAATGCTCAGTCACTATGCTGGATGCTGAATACTCTACACAGCAGACTTTGTTACATGTTTATACAGGTTGGTTTGAAGACTTACCTCTGCGGTATGCTGCTAACAGTACTTCGTACTCTGTTTCTGCACCTGATGAGAAGCTGTGGTCTGGTCTGGAACACATCAGGTCATATTGGATTTCTTTTTTCCCCACGTTTTCATGGAGGCTCAAAAGGGACAGTCTAAAGTTTCCCAAGCAAACACTATTCACGTGACCCCACCTGGTTCCAAATAAGTGCTTGCAGTCTTCTCTTTTGGCTGTTCCTGTTAAGGGTTGCCACAGCAGATCATCTGTTTCCATTTCTTCCTGTCCTCTGCATCTTGCTCTGTCACACCAACCACCTGCATGCCCTATCTCACCACATCCATAAACCTTATCTGAGGCCTTCCTTTTTTCTTCTTCCCTGGCATCTCCACCCCTAGCATCCTTTTCCTAATATACCCACCATCCCTCCTCAGCACATGTCCAAATCAACAAAATCTCGCCTTTGGGCATGCCTTCCCCTCTTCTCCTTTGGCCAGCAGTAGCCCAATTTCCGCCAGCACCCTGTTGGCTAACAGTACTGGTTGCGGTCATTGTTAACCCGGGCCTTAACCAATCCGGTATGGAAATCTGTACTGTTGTCCACATATGTCATTTGGCAGAGGTTACACTGGATGCCTTTCCTGATGTAACCCTCCCCATTTATCCGGGCATGGGACAGACACAAAGAAATGTATCAGCTTGTGCATCCCCTGTGGCTGGGTTACATAAGTGCTTGTAGTATAGTACCAAATAAGAGCCTCTATTGTGTTTCTCTAGGTATTTCTCAGGTTTGTTACTTATAGATAAAGTCCAGTCGTCTGTCTTTATTTTGGGCAAACAAATCAACAACTCTTTGGTTAAAGTTAGTTATACTCCGCGTTAACTCCTTTCCTATGAAAATCATAGCTAATGCATTCATTCTTTCTTGACCCATTGTTTTACAAAGAAACGTTCTAATTCTTTTCAATGTTGAGAAACACCTTTCTGCCTCAGCAGTTGACATTGGTGTGGTGGCTATAATTAACAACACATTGTAAATCTGTGAAAACACACTGATTAATGAGTTGTCCACCAAAAATTTTAATATCTGGACTGCACTGCCAGTTGCTGCAAAGTCTTCACGTTGATACACCACTCCACGTTCTGTTCTATGTTATCCCCTCAACAGGAATGGATGGTTGGCTATTGTTGCTGTGAATAGATTTTCTGGAAACTCTCTTATGCATGTGGAAAACTTTTCAGGCAGAAGTAGTTGAGAAGCTTAAAGATGGCCAGTTTGTTGAAATTGTGATGTTGCCTGGAACTTTATGACATCACATACTTCTTTTGCAGCAATTGACAATGTCTCATGTAGTGGTCAGGAAGCTGATGGCACTCGTCTTGTCTTGACAGGATGTTCTCTGTCTGTAGATGCTGTTCTGCAATACCATCTATACCTGATCTGACACTGTCAATTTAATTCAAAAATGTATGCACATCCTTTTCAACAGCAGTTGCATCTGTGGAACGACACGGGAGTTGCCTGTAAAGAATGTCAACATGGGCATTATACGATGGAAAACAGCAAGCCAAAATTTAAATTCATCATCTTCAACTATTCGCAGTAGCCCATTTGCTTCCTGTACAGTTGCTGCAGCAGATGTAGAACACTTGTACAAATAAAGTACTCTGACAGTGACTCCAAGTTCTCATACACTGCATTTACAATATGGATGTTAAAATTCCACTGTGTTCCTGACACTTTTGGCATGTGTTGTGATACTATACTATTCAGAGCAGCTTGTCTTTGAACTGAACAAGTGAAAAAGGATGGAATTCCACCAAGTGTTAAAAAATGTCCTTGCTTCAGTATTTTGTTGTGTGGCTCTTTGCATTACCAGATTAAGTTGGTGGGCATATTTAAACTTCTCTCTTATGATGGCCTGGACCCCATGCTGAACACCACTCATAACAGATGCACCATCATAACTTTGAGCAATCACTTTTTCATGCTGGTCTCCCACTACTGCCTTAAACTGTTGTCTTATCACACTAGCAATATGCCCTGCTGTCTGTCCAGGTGGTGTAAAGTATCCCCAAAAACATTTCAACACCTCTCCATTGACAACGTAATGGAACACAACGGCAATTTGCCATAGCCCACCAACATTAGTGGATTCATCTGCAATTACTGCTATAAATTTTGCAGTACGAATCTCCTTTTTTATTTCTTCTCTGCATATTGTTATATGCAGTCCAGGAGTTCATTCTGAATGGTTTTTGATGTTCCTTTAAAAACAGTTGAAGTTCTCAAGTGTTCGGCCAACTTATGATTAATCTTGCAGGTGGTCTATCAGTCTCCTGAACACTTCTGCACTCAGTGACTCTTCAGACTCATCATGGCCTCTTAAAGCAACTTCTTCTTAAACACACAGCTTGATGCAGTCTATTATAAGTGATAAAACATGACGGTTTTCTTCCACTTTCTTGTGTCTTTCCACTGATAACTCGTATCCAGTACTTAACTGAGACCTGATATCCACAGTTCCCAACACTTCTAGACTCATTTGGTTGTCAAAATGTTTAGCAGACTGTTCATGCTTTCTGGATTTTCTTCCACTGTCTTCAGGTCATTCATACCCTTTGATGTCCAGGCATCCTCTCCTCTGAACAACAAACATGGGAAGCAGTACAAGATGTTTGTTTCCTCACAACCACAGATCCAGATGTGTTTGTCATACACTGACCTGCTGAAGCTGCATGTGTATGTTCTTGACCTACTTGTACCCGGAGACTCCATCTTCAGATCAGGTGTGGGTCTTCCACTCCTCTTGATTCTTAACTTTTCATTCAGAGTTAAGTCTCTAAAAATTAATAGATTTCAGATAGGCCACTGTAACACTCTGTTCACTCATTCTGGTTATCGTAGTTGTAACTGAAATGAATATATTGCAGACATGATTTAAGTGCCACTGTTGTATACATTTTAAAGTACAGCTTCAAAGCAGCACTCATTTCATTTACAGTCTTCCACAGCCATGACCTACCAACTATCTGGCTTGGCCCTGCCAGGATTTAAAAGACTATATTAATGCATTTGTGATGCGGAGACTGTCACAGCTTACATTCTGTCTTAATTTGGGCTTTGCAGAACTAAAAGTAAAACAGGGGCAGTCATTTCATTGCCCACCACTACATTTCTGCTTTGATCCTTCCAGCATCAAAATACATCTGCTGCACAGAGACAATAGCCACAGCCTGTATGCATATTGCTTACTCCCTCAGACACATTTGTTTTGCAAAGCCAGACTTACAACAATAAAATGCCAGTAATTTCATTCTCACACTGACATGATAGTCCCCCATCCCAGTAGGCTACCAAAAGTACCTGGCTTGAACCTCTGAAATCAGAAAGCAAAACAGTAATGTAACTGCATCTTTTACATAAACATTATCCAGAGGTCAGCACTTGTACTCAATCCATCTCACTCCATCCAACTGCACAGCAGTCTTAACAGTTAGTAGTAGGGCCAATCATTTCATTTCATTTCCAAACAGCCCCCCTTAGTTCTGCAAAGCCAGAATTAAGCCAAAGCTACAGTGCCAAACATTTCATCCACAAACAGCCATTATATCAACTGGCAACCTAAAATATCTGCTGACTCTGCCCGGATTAAAATGAAAATATTAATGGCTGCATTAATTTAGTCTTTTGCACAGAAACGACAGTTACAGGCTTGCACAACAGCCAACTTCACCCAAATAAACAGTTATCTTGCTAAGCCATAATTTAGACAGTAAACAAGGCCAGTCACCTCAATGAATTCACAAATACCCCCCATTACCTATGTAAAGAAGCTGCGTTTTACCTGTCAGGATTAAAGTACAAATAATAGTAACAGCTGTGTTGCATACTTACAAGCTGTGACTAATGCTTCTGTCAACAAAATGAGTGTGCCAGTCAAATACACATTTAATTTTATGTATTTTACTTTTATTTACCTGAGTTTCTATAATGCAACACTGTTTTATAAAACAAAAATCCCTTGTCAACAATGTCCAGGAAGAAAAGCTCAACATATTAGAAACAATTTTAAATAAACATTCAGTATAGAGAATAAACCGATATGAAACATACATGAACTACTCATAAGGTTGCTAATTATTGTACACTCATCTTAAAGTACAGACATTATAGTTTTGCAAAGCTAGACTTAACAGTAAGCATCAGGGCCATTTGTTCCAGTCACAAACAGCCCCAACCATAGTAAACGACTTGATCTTGTCAGGTTAAAGGCACAAAAAAAGACACTGTCATGAAGGTGAGTGTACCCCCCCCCCCATATCAACCATAATCAGATTTCATAACTTGTGGTCGACCTTACTTCAGTGAATTGTACATTACTCTTGCAAAGCAAGACAGAACTGCACCTATTCACACATAGGTATTGCCCCCCCCCCCCAGTCCAACTCACTGCCTACCCAGAGAAACTGCTGTTAGCCTACAATGTTTAAGTAAAATAAATCTCCATGGTTACATTATTGCATTTCTTTCTCATCATATTAGCCAAAAACGTGCACATGATCTTACTTCATTTGGTGGTGGCAGTGTGTGTGTGTGTGTGTGGGGGGGGGGGGGGAGTGCAGATGTAGTGTTTAATGCTAGTGATTTCTGTGGATGTAAACTACATGCTATTATTGCAGAGACCTATTTCTGGCACACAAATGATACAAAATGCCCCAACAGACATACAAAATACCATCATACTGTAACCATCATCATAGTCAAGCACTCCAATGCAGTAATTTCCTTATTTCTATGCACAAAATATTTTAAGCAGTTATGTAAATTTTCCAGAAAAGGAGGACACATATGGAGCAGAACCAAAAAGCTTAAGCAAATCTAACAGAATACCAGTCCGGGACCAGTAAACATAACAAATGATATTCCAGGTATTCCATTTTACATGTACTGAGTCTGATTCTGAAGTACCACGGATACTGATTTAACAACACAATGTATGTGTACAGTACACTGCCTGCTTATTAATTTTTTGATTACTGTAATGTAAGCCCAAGCATTCTACCCTAGCTAAAAATGTTAATTTTATGTTTTTCATTTTCTTATCATTTTAGGTGCTCACAAACAATACTGCCAAAAAAAATGGAACTGCAGTGGTTGTGCTAATGACCCCCCCCCCCCCGAAATACTATTACACTCAATCAGAGTAGACCTCTTTTTCTGGTAAAAATGTTAGAGTACAACAAATAAGAAAAATATAAACACTGTTTTATTACTAATAATATAAGTTTATTTCTTTTAAATACATATACACACCCTGCTCTTTATGGTCTTAAACATATTCAGGCCCTTTGCTAAGAAGAAGCACATCAACAGCTACTTTAGATAAATGTGTGTCACTACTGAGTGCTTGCTGCTGCTATCTAGGAAGGTGCAGTAAATATGATCACAATGAAGTACACTAAAAAAAAACATATGGAACATTAATACTCTGTGCAGGTGTGTACCCTGCCCTGTCATAAAACTATAAAAATCAGTCCTGTCTTCCTGCTGGGACTAGCAAGGTATTCATCTTCTTAGACATTCTGTTTCCAACTTTGTTCAAGAGTGTGAAATCATTTTATGACTTAAAGGGGCACTGGCTCAGATTTTTTGCTAGAGGAGTTTGTTTACATTTTAGTATTCTGCAAGTCACATGTTCACCTAGAGGCAAGGTTTTCAAACAGCCTTTTTAGCATACTGCAGGTCAGATTACACAAACTCTCAATGGGGGTTGTCAGAGGGAAGTGCTTAGAACTTACAGTTGCAGTTTGTCCTTTTATGTTTTCCTTCCCCCACTCCTGAGCAATTAGATTTGCTGAATGACTGGATTTTACTCAGCTAGAGATGCTGTCTTGTCGCACATAGACCTGGAGCCTCTTTAGCAATGAAGTGATAGCTACTTTACT
Organism: Protopterus annectens; assembly: GCF_019279795.1. Lineage (NCBI taxonomy): Eukaryota > Metazoa > Chordata > Ceratodontiformes > Protopteridae > Protopterus > Protopterus annectens. The sequence goes on along the minus strand of NC_056735.1, from coordinate 1,237,005,125 downwards.
ATGTACTTGTTTTTGTAAAACTGTGTCTAATAAGTATTCAAGCCTAGGCAGGAGTATTTTCATGCTTGTTGCTACAAATCTTTTTCCCTCCACCAGCAATTATTTTTCATTGGAGTGTGTGTGTGTGTGTGTGTGTGTGTGTGTGTGTGTGTGTGTGTGTGTGTGTGTGTGTGTGTGTGTGTGTGTGTTTGTAATCCTACAGATTTTCACTCATTTTACAGCATAGCATTGCTTTGGATAGTTGTACCTTGCAAAGAAACATGTTGAGTAACAAACGTCCAAATATTCTAAAAGAATGAAATATTTTGCGCCTTTCTCTAAAAATGTCATGCAGCATTGGAACATAATCTAATCACTGTTCTAAAAGTATTTTCTCATTAGCTGATGTATGTTGTCCTTCAAAAATCACACCATAATTATTTGCCTGATAATGATTCCATCCTACTGGATTTCTTTTCTTACTTTTTTTTATCATTTATTGTGGTAAAATAGGTTCATAGGTAGGTACTAGGCTATCAGCCCAAGGGCCTAAGAAGCCTAGCCAACAAGGTTCCCTGGCTTATGCCACCCAAGAAAGTTAATTTCCTGTGCCCCTGCCGAGCAGACACAGAGGTGATCCTTGGGGTGTATTTCCTATTTCCCATCTACTCATCAAAGTTGTTCTTGAAGAGTGCTAATGAGGAACTTTGCTTGACATAGATGGGTAGCTTGTCCCAGAGTATAGGAAGTCTCTAGGACAGGAATTTATCCCTCCAGCATGTCCTGTTTATTGTGGTGACAAGGTGTAGGTCCCTAGAACATGCAGCATGGAGGGATTGTGATTTCATTAGATGTAGCATATTCAACAGCTCTGAGTTTGACATAGCTTTATTTGTTAGGCAGAGATCTCCTTGGAGTAGGTGATATGCTACAGAGTAAAGCTGGATTTTTTTTGAGATGGCCAGTAATCCTCTTTGTGAGGTACTTCTGTGGCCTTTCCAGCTGCTGGGGACATCTTGTGAGGTACATTCCAAAAGGGGTGTTGTACTCTATAATGGGTCTAATGAGTGCCGTGTAGAGGGGAACAATGACCTCTTTTTTCCTGGATGAGAACCCTTTTGTGATGAGGTGTGCAACATAGAAGGATTTCCTGACTACTGTGCCGATGTGATTATCAAAGGAGAGACTACTGTCCACCTGTGTCCCAAGGTCTCTTGTCACACATTTGGCATTAAGTACACTGTCGTCTATGTGGTAGTTTATGGGTACAGAGTTTTTACCAAAGGGGATGCAATGCACATTTTTGCATTGAGCTTGAGGTCATGCCTCTGACACCAGGCATCTGTCTCAGTGAGGTCCTTCTGTAGGATGTCCACATCATTTGGGGACTCGACTATAGCTCGTAGCTTGCAGTCATCTGCAAACTTCATTAGCCAGAGGCCTTCTGTGTTAGCCTGTACTTCAGAGAAGTAGATACCAAACAGAAGAGGTCCCAGGACTGAACCCTGTGGCACTCCACTTGTCACTGGTTTGAAGTCAGATTTGGAGTCTGCAACTTTTACATTGTGGGTTCTGTCAGTGAGCCAGTTGGCAACCCATCTTGTGATGTAGGGATTTATACCTAGTTTAGTGAGTTTAGCTATAAATCCAGAATGCAGGATGGTGTCAAAAGCCTTGGTGATGTCAGGATAGGCTGTGTGAACTACCTTACCATCATCTACGGCTTTGGTGACTGCCTCAAAGAAGTCGATCAGGTTCAGAAGGCATGATATACCTTTCACAAACCTAAACTGGGTGGGGTCCAGAGCTTGGAGGTTACCAATGTCTTTGTTTATGAGTTCCATGATGATACGTTCCATGGCCTTGCAGACCAGCTAATAGGGCGATAGTTCCCAGGATCAGTGGTGGCTCCCCCTTTGTGGAGTGGGGATAACTGTTGCTGTGCACCATTCATTGGACACAAAGTCTGACATGAGACTATGATTGAACATGGTGCTTAGGTGCGGAGCCAGTTCATTCTGAAGTTCGTGTAAAATGCAGCCTGGGATGTTGTCTGGTCCCATGGATGCTGTGTTTTTGGTTTTAGAGAGTGCAGCTTTTACCTACGTAGATGTGATTACAAGGATTCTGCATTCTTCCTGTATAGATATGGGAGCTTTAGGGGGTGAGAGGGGTGTAAAGTTAGCACTGAACCTATCTGCCAGGATGTTGGCAATATCAGTTGGTTCTGTAATTTTCGTGCCATTGTGCTGTAACTCAGTGCAGATCTGGGTGTTGCCATTGAGATTCTTGATATAGCTGTAGAATGCTTTGTGGTTTCCCTTAGAATTAGTGGCAATTTTGTTTTTGTAGCTAGCTTTGGAGGATCTTATAAGGCATCTCAGCTTCTTACTTAGGCTGACCAGGGAGCTCCTCCACTCATGGGATTTTACTCTCTTTTGCAACAGTTTTTTTTCTTCTGTTGTAGAGTTTGTTTATGGCAGGGGACCACCAGATTGGCTTCCTGTTTTTGGGGGATAGTGTCTTGGTTCTGTTTGGGATAGCATGACCCATGCACTAGTGTAAGTGCTTATAGAGTGCATTTGTGTAGGATTCAGCAGTCGTAACTGTATTGATCATCTGCATGGGTGTCATGAAGTTCACCACTTCTGTCTTAAGAAGCATGAAGTTGGCTTTGGAGAAATGTTTTACCATAGTTTCCTTAATGGTGGGTGGCGGCGGTATGCGGATATCTAGGGTGATTAGCTTATGGTCTGATCTGACCAATGAGGAGTTGACTTCAGGTGTGGAACACTGGTCACTCATGTTGGCAATGATAAAATGTTATGTTTTCAACTTTCACATCTTTCCTGAATGTTTCATTGAAGTACAGTTAGTTTACACTGATTAGCATTTGAAAGATTAATCAATCTGTACATTTCCCCATATACTTTTCTGTACCATTCATAGTATATTACAGTAGGTAATTACAGGGGTACTTTTATTAAGGCAGTAAAAATTAAATACTGCAACCAGAATCTCATGCCATAGATAGCCCTATGTTTGGATAAGTTATAGTAGCTATTTTTCTATGTCTCTATGTATGTAACACAATTTATGCTTATAGTCATGTGGTTTAAAAACAACAGCCTCTATGTGTTATTGACGGACTTGAAATTCTAGGCATTCCTGAATGTCTAAAAATTTCAGATATGCTGCATATCTGATAATGCAGGTCTTTTGGTGAAACTATTTATGCAGTGCACATAACTGTTTCAGAAGTAGAAAGTACAGTTGTGTACACTTACCATAAATGTAGATGTTTGAGTGTATTCACTGTTGCAGTCATTACATTTGGGTAATCTGCTGGCAGGTTGCCCAGCAAACAAAGTCTTGGGTCATGCGTCGGTTGCTGTCCTTTCTTCCATGACGTCAGGTCGTCAGGGGTATAAAACATGCAGCCGACACCATTACATCAGTTTTTCTTGCCCCAGATGTCAGGTGCCCCCCAAATGGGGAGCAAATAAAATTAAAAACACAAAAATATACCTCCAATCCCAAAAGCAAATACACCAAAAGGGCTTATAAGCATAGTGAAAGAAAGTATAGGTATAGTCGGAGAAAAATAGGGGGCTGGAGGGAGGGTAACCAGGACTGCAACAGTGAATACACTCGAACATCTACATTTATGGTAAGTGTACACAACTGTACTATGTTCTTCGTGTTTCACTGTTGCAGTCATTACATTTGGGTAGATTCCCAAAGCTATGGTAGGGTGGAGGAAATTATACAGCATTAGGACCAAGTATAAGGCCCTGCAGGACAACATTGGCAAAGCCAGCTCTGGATTTAGAGAAGAAAGGTAAATGGTAATGTTTGGTGAATGTATGAACTGAGCTCCAGATAGCAGCTTCTAGAATGTCTCTGGTAGGAACATCTCTGAGAAAAACTGTAGAAGTAGATGCAGCCCTGGTGGAATGAGATCTGATCCCCTGGGGGGATAGTTTTACCATGGTGCATATAGCAGAAATTAATACAATGGCTTATCCATTTGGAAATAGTCTGCTTTGAAATAGCCTTTCCCTCTGCCCCTGCAGCAAATGCCACCAGTAGTTGTTCAGATTTTCTTTGAGATTTTGTCCTGTTTAAGTAAAATCTAAGTTGCCAGTGTACATCCAATGAATGCAGAATCCGCTCCCCCTTGTTCTGTGGATTGGGAAAGAAAGTTGGCAAATGAATGGTCTGATTAAGAGCCACACTGGATACCACCTTAGGCATGAAGGATGGATTGGTCATAAGAGACACCCTGTCCGCATGAAAAATGATGAAAGGCTCCACTACCATAAAAGCCTGTAATTCGAAAATCCTTCAACTGAAGTGACTGCTAAAAGGAAAGCTGTTTTCCAGGAGAGAAAATTTAAGTCTGCAGTAGCAGCTGGTTCGAAAGGAGGGAGAGTGAGTTTTTCCAATACAAAACTGAGGTCCCAGGCAGGGGTTGGAGCTCTCCTAAGTGGTCTTAGGTTTTTGGCCCCTCTGAGATACTGCTTTAGCAGAGGATGAAAGAAGAGGGGTGGTTCTGTGTTGTAATGAGCTGAAATGGCTGAGGCATGGATTTTTATGGAAGAAAAGGACAGGCCCTTGTGAAGCATCTCAGTTAAGTATTGTAAAATCTGAGGAATATTGGGCACTGCTGTGCTTATCCCTTGTGATTGATTCCAGGCACAGAATATTTTCCATTTGTCAGCATAAGATTTTCTGGTACTAGGCCTTCTTGCCTCCAAAATGACATCCATCACAGGTTTGCTGAGGGATGCTAAGAGTGAATTTAGGTGATTAGTCACACTGCAAGATTCAAAGTTTGGAGCTGAGTGTGCAGAATTTGGTTGTTCTGCTGAGACAGTAGGTAAGTTGTCTGAGGCAGATGCCACAGTGGAAAGTGTGACACATTGCACAGGAGTGGGTACCAGTGCTGGCAAGGCCAGTCTGGTGCAATCAAATTCATTTTTGGTTTGTCCTGTTTGACTTTTAGTAGAACTTTGGAGAGCAGAGGCAGAGGGGGGAAGGCATAGACTGATAGGTTTTTCCAACTGAAGGATAGATTATCCATTTTCCAGGCTTTTTTGTGATGAGTTCTTGCGCAGAATTTGTCCAACTGATAGTTCTGGGGTGAGGCAAAAAGATATATGTCTGGACTCCCACACTTGCATGTCACCATGTTGAAAATCCATGGTTCCAGTTTCCATTCGTGTGGGTCCATGAGATTTCTGCTTAGTTCGTCTGCCAGAGTATTCAGCTTTCCTGGCAGGAATTGAGCTTGTAGTTGTATTTGATAGGTGAAGGCCGTGTTCCACAATACCATGGCTAGTCTGCAAAGGGGGTAGGAGTGTGTACCCCCCTGCTTGTTTATGTGCCACATAACTGTGGTGTTATCTGTCTTTATCATTAATTGTCCTGGATGAAGGTAGTCCTTGAAGGCTCAGTGCATTCTGTACAGCTAGCATTTCATTTTGATTGATATGAAGGTGCATTTGATTTGGGCTCCATTTGCCCTGAATGCACTTCCCTGCCAGATGAGCACCCCAAGCATAGTTTGATGCATCTGTAGTTAGGGTTTGGGCAGCAGGGGGTGGAGTGAATGGCAGTCCCTTGTTTTGATGGCAGGCCTCTGCCCACCATAGGAACTCTAGTTGCAGGAAAGGTAGGATAGGGATCATTGTTTCCAGGCTGTGACAATGTTGACTCCATAAAGTTTTTAAGTACCACTGAAGTTTCCTCATATGCAGTCTTATATATGGAATTAGAAGAATGCAGGAGGCCATGAACCCCAAGGCTTGCAGAATTTGTCTTGCAGATATCAGGGTTTTTGTGGCCACCTGTCTGAAGTACATTACCAAATGAATTTGCTTTTCTGGCATAAGGTAAGCCATCTGGGCAGTTGTATTCAAGCTTGCACCCAGGAATGTAATTTTTTGAGTGGGTACCAGTTGTGATTTCTTTTCGTTTATAGTGTACCCTAGAGAAGTTAGAACCCTTTTTACAAACGCCAGATGTTTTAGAAGAATGTCCCTGTTTTCTGCTTGAATTAGACAATCGTCCAGGTATGGATATATTTGAATATTTCTTTGCATGCAAAATGCAATTACTGGAGCCAGGCACTTTGTGAAGACCCTGAGCGCAGTAGATAAGCCAAAGGGCAGTGCAGAGAACTGGTAATGCAAGTAGCCTGCTTTGAAGTGGAGGTATCTTTTGCAAGATTCCCTGATTGGGATATGCAGGTAAGCATCTTTTAATTTTAGAGTTACCAACCAGGCATCTTTGCCTAGCATAGGAAGTAACTGTTGAAGAGTCAGCATCTTGAATTTTGGAATGTCCAGAAATGTATTTAGAGTAGATAAGTCCAGAATTGGATGCCATGATTTGTCTTTTCTGGGTACGAGGAAAAGTCTTTAATAGAAACCTTGTCTCTTTTCCTCTTCTGGTACTGGTTGAATAGCCCCCATGTTCATGAGGGACAGTACTTGTTTCTGGGCCTCTGCCCACTGATTTGGGGGCAGGTCTGGCCATCCATTTGGGATTGGCAACATGTGGAAATGAAATCTGTATCCCTGGGATACTATATTTAAAACCCATTTGTCTACGGTTATAAGTTGACAGTTTCTTGCATGAAGTGCCAGTTTAACCCCAAAGGGGCGGCTAAAAGGTAAGTGCTTGGTAAGTGTAAAGGGAAGTCATTGAGACTGCTTACCATAGGAAGGTGTCTTGTTGTTTCCAGATTTGGAGGAGGAGGCACCCCATTGTTTTGTTCTAAAATTCCCTTATGACTGAAACCTGGAGCTTTTGGAATGTCTGGATTTGACTTGAGTGGCTTTCAAAGGAACTGGAAAGGACCCGTTCTTAGTAGGCCAGTGCCTACTAAATCTTGGAGGTTGCACTTGTAAGAAATCTTTCACAGTTTGCATAGATGTACCTTTATCTTCCATCTTTTTTAAAACTTCTTCAGCCTTATTACCGAAGAGACGGTCTTGTTGTAAAGGAGCATCCAACAATTTTGCTTTAACATGATCAGGCAGAGTTTGCTCTTTGAGCCAAGCATGCCTTCTTAGCACAGACCCATTTGCAGCAGCCATGCAAGAAGCCTCCAAAGAATCAAAACCACATTGCAAAGTATGTTTTCCAACTTGTTAAGCTGAATGCAATATAGCCTGTAAATCTTTATTTTACACACAGTCAGAAATTAACATCATTTTCTGTTTAAGCAGTCCCATGATATGCTGTTGATATTTAAGCATATGAAATTGACAGTTTAAAGCCCTGATTGCCAAGGTTGTAGAAGTGTAAACCTTCTCACCCCATCTATCCAGCGCCCTGGAATCTCTATTAGAAGGGGTAGGATTTTTAGCAATAGAAGCCTTAATGCCCTTGGTACCCTGAGAAATGGTTTCAGGATCTGCAATAGGATTTTTAAAAGGAATTTGTGGGAGTCAGGAACTCTGTAGTATCTGTCTGGCTTACAGGGAGCCAGAGGCAGAGAATCAGGAGCCATACTAGATTCGGAAAAAACATCAACAACGTCTAGAACAGGAGGTATAGCCAAAGGCCTATGCTGAGGAAGAAGAAGAAAATCCCTAAGTCTCTTTTTAGATTCAGAGAAATCCTGACTTTCCCAATGGAAATGTTCCCTTAAGGTATGTAAAGTTTCCCCAAAAGAAAAATCTTCAGGGGGAGAAGCAGAAGGAATGGAATCTTCTGCATCAGAGTCCTCATAAATAGGTATAGACAAATCCTGTTCATTAGAAGAGTCAGAAGAAATAGAGTCCTGTTCAGAAGATTCATAATCAATGTCTTGCCTAGGCCTCTTAGAAGGGGGGGTGGGGTTGGCTACCCCTGATCAGAGTAATTAAATCTTCAACCATTTTGATTTGTTTTTTAGGCATAGGGGCTTGCACACGTGGCCCAGGCATCAGTTTTTTAGGCATAGGTTTAGATTTTGGCCTTAGTTTTGAAGATGGCATTGGTCTAATATACAAATCTGTAGGCCTGAAAACACCCTCAGAAGCCGGCTCCTGCACAGTGGCTCCAGACCCATCTAAGGTAGAGCCATCTGCGGGTTCCATAACTGAAGCATCTCGTGGCATACCAGACTCTGAATGGGTCTCAGTAGAGGCCTGCGAATCAGAAGTAGCGGGTATCAGAGGCTGCGAAAGCACCTCACTGAGTACCGGCAAACTAGTGACTTGTTTAGGAGAAGTGTTGTTGTCAGTTTTGGACCTCGACGACCTGTCTCTGTCTTTTTCTTTGCATTTTTTTAGGTATTCAGGATAGTCGGATTGCTAACCAATGACATTTCTGGATAATTAAAGCTTGAGCCAAAATATTTAGAAGCAAAAATGTACTGACATTTAATAGTGCGTTGATTACATTTAGCACAAAACTAACAGCAAGGTACATTGTGGTCAGGGCCTAGGCAAGGAATACAGTACAAATGAAAATCCTTATGAGGTATTTGCTTCCCACAAGTAATGCAATTGTTAACTTTTACTGACATCCGTAAGGAGCAAGAAAAAGTTTCCCCAATGGGGTACTTAGCTGTTTGTTTGAAGACTTTGGTTCTGAAACTCGAAAACAAAAATTACAGGAGTCGGCCAACCGGCACTTGTGAACTGTTTCTGCTTCGGGCACTGTGTGGCAAGAAAGACTGATGTAATGGCGTCGGCTGCATGTTTTATACACCTGACGACCTGACATCATGGAAGAAGGGACAGCAACCGATGCAGGACCCAAGACTTTGTTAATCAGGCCGACTGAGGGCAACCTGCCAGCAGATTACCCAAATGTCATGACTGCAACAGTGAAACACGAAGAACATCTAAACTGTTGCAGAAAAAGGTGAAGTCCCAAGACTGGAAAAAATCCTTATTAGCCTCAACAAAAAGTTGAGATCTGTCATCAAATCCTCTAAAGCCACCTATGAAGGCTTCAACTTGGATCTAAGGATGGGTAATAGAAAAATGTACTCCAGGATTGCCTCTCATGCCACTAATGGATAGAGGCAGTTCATAAATGCTGCATCCCTTACATGGGTCCCCTCAAATTATCTATAGTATGGATCAAATTTATTCTCACTAGGGCTAATATACAATTATCAGCCATGGGATAGGTAAGACCAATCAGGAAATGTTAATTAAAGCACCAAAAGGGAAACTGGCTAAGCTTAAAATGTCCTCCAAGTGAACCTATGTTTTGGTAGTAAATCGTTTTAAAACATTGCCCGTTTTAGATCACTAAGTGCCCCTCTCACCCCCCCCACAGTCTTCAACAGCTTCCGGCGCCTGAGATCCACTGTCAGGGATCCAGACAGCTCACAGGAAAGTGCACAACAGCATGTCATAGATGTTGGTGCAGCTGTTTCAGAGAGGACAAGTATGTCCCAGGAGGTGCTTCCTGGTAGGCTTAACTATATCATTTGTTAAATACATCTTAGATAGTAAAATATTGACAGAAAACAGACAGTAAAATATTAACAGCAAATACAATTTTATGTTTAACATTATTAACTGTAATTTTTTTGGGTGGAATACTTCTTTGTTAAAGTTAACACATTCAGGTTGATTACACATGGGCTTGGCCTGGATGTGTCCTCCAAGTTCATGTTAAAAGTATGGTTAATGGACATATAAAGGGCAAAATTTTAAACTCCCCAGTGTTGATCTTCATTGTGATGCTGGTGTCCTTACCTTTTGCTTAACATTCTCCAGGACCATCACACCTAGTGAGCAGACAAGCAGCTACACAAGGTAAGCCAAACAGTTTTTGTCTGTACTGATAAGAGTTAAAAGAAAAACGTATTTTCTGATGTGGGTATCAGGACTGTTGTGTGGATTGCTTAGGTTCATAGGTTCATACTAGGCTATCTGCCCTAGGGCATTTATAAGCCTAGCCAGAGTGTGTGTGGCTTTCACCACCCCTTAGGATGAGAATACTATACCCATTAGTTTGCTGTGCCCCTGTCCAGCAGTGACACAGAGATGATTCCCAGGGTAAACCTACGATCTCCCATCCACTCGTCAAGATTTCTCTTGAACAGAGTCAATGAGGGGCTCTGCCTCACATGGACTGGGATTCTGTTCCATAGTGTAGGGAGTCTCTGGGTGATGAATCTGTCCCTCCAGCACGTCCTATTTATATCCGTGTTGAGGTTTAAGTCTCTTGCTCTCGGGGCTCTGGTGGATTTGGATTTTTTGAGGTGGAGCATGTCCATTAATTCCGGGTTGGACATGGCCTTGTATGTCAGGCACAGATCACCTCTGAGCAGGCGGTATCGACTGAATAGAGCTGGAGTTTCTTCAGTCGGGCAGCGTATGACATATGTTTGAGCCTTTATCCTTTTGGTGAGGAACTTTTGGGGTCTTTCCAACTGCTGCAGGTGTCGGGTAAGGTACATTCCGAATGGGGCGTTGTACTCAATCATTGGTCTGATAAGTGAAGAGTACAGGGGTACAATGACCTCTCCTGATCTGGATGTGAATCCCTTCATGATCAGATGGGCAATGTAGAAGGTCTTCCTAACCACTTTGGCAATGTGAGTGTCAAAAGTGAGGTTACTGTCAACATGGGTCCCCAGGTCCCTGATAACGTCTTCCGTGTTTAATGGATTACCACCTATGTGGTAATTAGGGGTTACCTTGTTTTTCCCAAAGGGTATGACTATACATTTTTTGGCATTTAGCTTAAGGCCATGGCTCTGGCACCAGTTATCCGTTTCTATGAGACCTCTCTGGAGGATGTCTGTGTCTGATGGAGTGTCAATTATGGTGCCCAGTTTGCAGTCATCTGCAAATGCTGTACTGTCTGTATTAGTAGTACCACTGTTAGGTTGTTAGCATATATTGGACTGTAGCAGTATAGGTTTTAATTGCTTTCCTGTGTTTGTTGCTTATTATCACAGGTGATCCTGACAGTGGAAGTGTGGGACTCCTAACACCTGATGTCAGTATATCAGCAGACTCTGATGATGATGGTGGACAAACAGAAGCACAGTGGGGGGGGGGGTGCAGAGGTTGAATCTGACACTGAGGTTGACATTCAGCCATCACCTATAATTCCATCAGGCACAGTCAGTAGGCCTATACCAACACATTCTAATGAGCCCTCAAATATTGGACAGTTGGAGGGTGATACTCTCAATTAGGCTAGTGTGGTTACTGTGGCTTCAGTACCTGTTGGCTATAGCTGTAACGAAAGTGTAGGCAAGATGCCACACAGAAGGGTTGTTGGGGTGTTCGTAGGAGGCCTGCTGTCCATCCTCCACCTGATGCAGGTTTGTCTTCCCATGCCACTAATCATATGTTCAGGTCCATCAGGGCAGCACAGGCACATTCCAATAGGTACTCCAGAGAAATGTTTAGGGTTGTAGATCTTGCACAGGCTGACATGCATGACTGAATCCACCATGTTGCTGATTCTTTTGATCAGATAAATGACATGCTGGAAGTGGTGCTTTCTGTGATGAATCGTCTACTGTGAGGGGGATGGCATCCATGTAGGCATAGGTCAGCAACATCATCTGATGCTAGCTGATGTGGCCATACCAGATCACACTCCCATAGTAGGTGTACTTCTACTGCTCCATCACTGGTTGAGGTATCCACTCCCAAACGTGGCAGGCCATGGTCCTGGCTGTCCTCAGAGGAGACATCATCTAGCAGACATCAGTCACACTCAGGCAGCAGCAGTGCATCGGAAGGGGGTTATGGACATGCCAGGTCTCTTAGTCAGCAAACCATACACAGCTCAAACCTGTCTGATATTCCAAGACGTAGAGCTATCACACAGCTTGGGTGTGTTCATGCATCCACTCACACACCAAGTTCAACTGGAGGGTCCATACAGACACACACACCACTTAGTGTTCATCTGTGAAGCATCAAACTCATTCTCTCACACTTGTCATTTGTAACTTTAGCCAAATGTCTGCTTCCGTTTCTTACTTACATGCACTGTCTTACCTTTTGTATCAGCCTAGGCTTCCTGCCCCCCCTCCCCCCCAACAAAACACCCTGTGCAAGTGATGATATCTGTGCCATATCTTTGTTTTCTATCATTTGAATTGAGGATGCATAAGCTTTTGTGTCTGATGCTCAGGGTGCATATCTGCCTTAGTGCTTAGTATATTTGTGTTTGTGAGGTTGTTTTTCTAATTGTGCTCTTCACGCATTTTGGTGTTAGAAATACAACTGATAGAATCAAAAGAGTTGTTTTGCATCAGAATGTTCTGAGGGTTAAGAGGTCTGAAACTTGTCTCATTACTTTCTAACTTCTCTTTAATGAATTTCCAGTACAAAACTAGGAGGACAGACTGAGAACATTTGTTGACCATCAGTACTTTTGACAGGTATGAATCTCTGGTGCCGGAGGACCATTACCTGATAAACGACACATGTATTCACACGAATCTCTGCTGTCACATTTGAAAGTCATTGCTGTAAAAAACAATCAACTTTTACTTACTTACATTAGCAAGTAAGAACATGCAGGGGGTATGCCACTCATTTGTATTATTACCCAATTCTGGTTTAACACTCCAGGTTCAAGACTTCCCCTGTAAATCCAAAAGTTGATACAGGTTTATTTCAGGGCTGAGTCTGTCTGATGCCAGGAGCACACAACCTTTACATGGGTAGGTAAATGTGTGCATTGCCTGGCATCAATGTTGCTATGTGTATGTGCGTAGGATAAAAGTTTCAGATCCTTAGGTGGTGACTGAGTGTGCTATGCATTGCCTCTTAGATAATGCAAGAGCATATTGAGCACGCCTATGTCTGCCTACATCCACAGCAGCTACTGGTTCCCCCCTGACGTCTCACCTGCATGTGGTTGTGGTGACCTTGCCATTGGTGGTGGGATGTGTGCCCCTTCCCCTGATTATCCTGCTCATGCTGTTTTCTCAGGGTGATGTTGTGAAGTATGGCACACACAGTGAAAATTTCTGTATATGTACATGAGTTGTAGTGAAGGACTCTCCCAGATGTATCTAGGCATTGAAACCATGACTTCAGCAGCCCAAACACACACTCTATATTTCTATTTTCAGCATGTGCCTCATTGTGGTGCTCTTCTGCAGGTTTGTATGCATTGCTGATGGGCATCATCAGTCATGATTCCAGTGCATAATCTGCATCCCCAGTAAATGACCCTGTGGGATATCACCCCTACTGAACATCTGATACAGCTGGGAGGTGTGCCATATATGTGAGTCATGGCAACTGTCTGGGTTGCCAGCACAAACATTCAAGATGATTCCCTTAGCATTACACACAATTTGGCAGTTGATGAAGTGGAAGCCTTTCTTATTTGTGTAGACCCTGCCCTGTTCCCCGGGTAGTGTGTACAATCTATTGCACCCTGTACTGCAGGATAGTGTACTACAAGGTAGACATCTTGCATTTTTGTAGCCCTGTCCTGAGTAGTACTGGGAAAATATATGTGGTCACTTGCATGTTGAAGCATAACATTCAGAAATTGATGAAGTATCCTTTATGCTGATGCCTGTGAAACCCTCAACATGTCTCCTGATGGTCTCTGAAAAGTTCCTGTAACTAAAATTCTAAGGGCTACTCATACCATTGTCTCCATTGATATTGGTTCCCCTTGGTTTGCCCTGAGTCTGAACTTTGGATGACAGAGGTTGCAGCCACAGAGATTCCTCGTTGAAAGAATACAGTGTTTAAGTAAGATGTCCTATGTGGACCACCTCAAATTCATGTCCCTGTATTCAGTCTCCCACAAACTACTGAGGGGAGATCTATGCTTAACCTACAAGGCATTCTCTGATCCAGCCCCAATGAATTTGCTACACATTCACAAAACAAACAGCACAAGAATTACCTGAGCTAATGATCTGTACCTTGTCTGTAACATAAATGAAACATAGTGGAGAACAGCTGCATGTTTCAAAGATTGCCCCTTCTCTGGAACAGACTCACCATTTATGTCAAACAGAGCTCTTCTTTAAGCCTATTCAAATGACATTTGGACCAATGCATGGGAAATCATAAATTCACCTCTACTTGTCACCTGTGGCCTTTATGGACAGAAGCAGCTTGTGGATGCTCCAAGGCACAGGCATATACCAAAGCTGTTCTAGCCCTGGGCACTAATAATTGAGAAAATTGGGGCATGAATGGCTAGGCTTAAAAAGGCTCCCAGGCCATTCACCGAGTAACCTCCTAAGTGGATTTCTTCTAGTGAGTTGCAAATGCATGAAATTGTTTTCCTCAGAAATCTATGAAACAAGAACATGTTGGAATTCAGGAATACATATAATAATCAAAATCAGCAGAATGTAGGGAAAGGTAGGAATCTGATTAGCAATGAGCTTCTCTTTAAATAAGTTACACTTTACTGGGTACAACAGTGATTTTATATATATATATATATATATATATATATATATATATATATACACACACACACACACACACACACACACACACACACACACACACACACACACACACACACACACACACATATATATATATATATGTAATGTATACACACACACACTGTATTTTATATAGCATATATCATGGACAGAAATAGGTTAACAAATAAAAAAGACAACTGGGTACACAACTCCCAGGATTAGAAAAAGTGCCCAATCCTCATATGTGCACTGGTTCCTGGACTGGAAAAAATTACAGTGTAGAATCTTTAAGACAAAGAAACATTCCTACAATTGGGTTAGGCAAGGCTGAGGGGGAGGATGCCCCCCCTTGTAGAAGGTAGTAGTAGTCTATAAAACCGGATAGGCCAGAAAAGGGCCATAAAGATGATAGAGTGGACTACTAAGGACAAGAAAGAAATTATATATTGTTACTATTATGCAACAAGCCCAGAATTTCCAGATTGAATATATTTATTTATTTATAATATATTCAAAAATATTTAGAGAAATTAGAGGAAAGAAAAATACTTACACTGTTTCAAGTGGTATTCAAGATGGCGCCAGTGTGGTTGGCTTGCCATTTATCAGTTTCTTTTACTTTTTTATGTTTATGTTTGTTTATTGTATGTGTTGTGCAATATGCTGACTTTGCACTAGTTTACGATTGTCAAGTGTTATTAAATATCGTTTTTTCTGCCGGATCGTCGCAATTGCCATTGTTGGTGAATGACTTTCGTAATGTACCTCCTACTTACCTGGATTGTTTGGTGGAGTGTAGTGGAACGGTACCACTGTTTCTTTCTTCTTCTTCCAGGAGGAAATTGAGGAGACGCAGGAAGCGAGGCTGTCATGGAGGTCGGCTGGTTAAACTGAAGGCTCTGGTGACTTCTCTTTCTGGTGGTTCGGGAGTTGAAGGACGGATGTTTGCTCGGTCTTTGGTGTCTTGGAGGATGTTGGATCCTGTGGGCTCTTGGAGTATTCCTGTTGCTGGTTTTTCTGTGGGGGATTGTGTTTCTTTTTCGCGTTACCAATGGTGCTGTCGGAGAGGGGCTATTTTGAAGAATCTACGACCAGTGGCTAAAGCTTTGACTGTTGTGGAAGCACTAAACTTGAAGTGGGGTTTGGTTAACGCCAGGTCAGTGGCTAATAAAACATTTATTTTGAAGGAATTCTTTATGATACATACTTTGGATGTGTTTTGTTTAACGGAGTCTTGGATTTCATCTGATGAATGGAGTGCTGTAAATGAGTTGGTGCCAGCTGACTGTGTTTTTATTAGTGTACCGAGAGTATCTTGGCATGGTGGTGGATTGGGAGTAATTTGTAAAGCTAATCTACAAATTAAACAACTTTACCCCACTTCTATTTACAGCAGTTTTGAGCTGTGTTTATTTGAACTCGGACATTCAAGTCTGCTCCTCTGTGTAGTGATTTATAGACCCCCGAGGTATAATAAGGACTTTATACCAGAATTTTCTGAGTTTCTAGCTGAATATGTTCTGAGATATGATCAGATTATGTTACTTGGGGATTTTAATGTTCATGTTTGCTGTCCGGGAAAGCCACTTGTTTCGGAGTTCAATGATTTGGTGAACTCTTTTGGCTTGAATCAGTCCGTTAGTGGGGCCACTCAGGTATGTGGTCATATGCTGGACCTGGTGCTATCATTTGGGCTTACTGTGACAAACTTCTTTATTCAAGATGCTGTGTTTTCGGATCACAAGCCTATTTTATTTGATGTCACATTGCTTACAAATGCTGATAAATCTGTTGCACCAGTAAGGCTCAGTCGTTCTTTTAATAAAGATACCTCTGAGAAGTTTTCATCTTTATTTAGTGAGGCATTGACTTGTTTTCCAGAATATTCTTCACCTGATGGTCTGTTAAATTATTTTAATAAGACATGTAAAGATATTCTGGACATTGTTGCACCATTACGCATGAAGAAGAAAAGTCCAGCAGCAAATTGGTGGTCAACGGATATCACTCGAGCTGCAAGAAGGGAATGTAGGAGATGTGAAAGGCAGTGGAAAAAGAACAAACTTCATGTGCTCTTAATTGCCTTAAGGGAGAGTTGGAAGGTTTATCAGGATGCTGTAACATCTGCAAAGAGGACATTTTATTC
This sequence comes from Protopterus annectens, assembly GCF_019279795.1. Lineage (NCBI taxonomy): Eukaryota > Metazoa > Chordata > Ceratodontiformes > Protopteridae > Protopterus > Protopterus annectens. The sequence goes on along the minus strand of NC_056735.1, from coordinate 1,236,988,596 downwards.
TAATCTTGTTAATGTAAATTCTCATAACCCTCGAGTTTTGTATGGTGTAATTGATTCTGCTCTTAATGCACAAGATTATTTTCCAGTTCAGGCATCAACTACAGTGTGTAATGAGTTTTTAAAATTTTTTATGGATAAGGTTTTGATGTTGAGATTGGCTGTGCCTGTAGGTTCTCTGCAGGATTCTTTGTCCGTTTCGGAGAAATTGTGTGTTTTTCAGCCAATAACTTTAGTTGATTTAATTAAATTGATGTCTGAAGTTAAGCCTAGTGGTTCTCCAGAGGATGTTTTACCTCCTAGAGTTCTGAAGGATGTGTTTTCAACAGTAGCTTCAGTTTTGTTGGAAATAATCAACACCAGTTTGGTTTCTGGGGTTGTGCCTAATGATTTTAAAAGAGCAATTATTCATCCACTATTAAAGAGACCTGGGCTTGATGCATCTGTACCATCTAGTTATAGGCCAATCTCTAAGCTTCCTTTTTAAGTAAAGTGATGGAGAGATGTGTCTATGGCCACTTGTTAGATTTTCTAAATGAAAATAATTTTTTGGAAAACTTTCAATCTGGTTTTAAACCTTTGCATAGTACTGAGACAGCTTTGTTGAAGGTCCTAAATGATGTTTTTCTTGTCACTGATAGTGGAAAGTTTGTATTACTTGTTTGGTTGGATTTAACAGCTGCCTTTGATACAGTGGACCATGAAATACTGTTGCATCGTCTTAAGCATTATGTGGGAATTACTGGTCTGGCTTTAAATTGGTTTCGATCTTACCTTCTAAACAGAATGGTGTGTGTTCAGATGGGTGGATTTACATCTGATTTTGCCCATCTTCCTTGGGATGTTCCACAGGGTTCAATATTGGGACCTTTATTGTTTTGTGTGTATATTTTGCCTTTGGGTGATATACTACGTAAACATGGTAATGATTTTCATTTATATGCTGATGATTGTCAATTGTATTTACCTTTGGATGAGGCTGATGGTCGTTCAATTTCAAAGGTTTTAGATTGTTTGTGTGAGGTTAAAATATGGATGGCGGAAAACTTTCTGAGTTTGAATGAAGGAAAGACAGAAGCAGTACTTTTTAGTCCCAGTCACCACACTGATTTTTCTATGGTGGACTGTGGTGAATTAACCCCTTATTTGAAGGATTTTGTTGTAAATTTGGGAGTGAAGATGGATAAAGATCTTTGTTTTAGGGGTCATATAAATGGGGTGGTGTCATCTTCTTTTTATCAGTTAAGGCATTTGGCTAAGGTAAAACCATTTTTGTCTAGACGTGATCTTGAAGTTGTTGTACATGCGTTTATAACTTCACGGCTCGACTATTGTTATTCTATCTTATTTGGGCTGAGCCAAGGTGCTTTAGCCCATTTGCAGCTTGTTCAGAATGCTGCTGGGAGATTTTTGGAGGGCAAACGAAAGTTTGATCATGTAATGCCTGTATTGGCGGCTTTACAATGGTTACCTGTCTTTTTTAGGATTCGTTTTAAAATCCTGTTATTGGTCTTTAAAGCCTTAAATGGTTTGGCGCCAGCATATCTGGTAGATATGCTACATTCTTATATCCCCTCTCGGGTACTTTGGTCAGAAGACCTGTCTCTGCTCGTGGTTCCCCGGGCACGATTAAAGCTGAGGGGTGATAGAGCTTTTTCAGTTGCAGCTTCAAAACTTTGGAATGAGCTTCCATTATATATTCAACAGTCTTCTTCTGTGGCAGTTTTTAAATTAAATCTTAAGACTTATTTTTATGAACTGGCCTTTAATAATGTGAGATGATTGGTAGTGTTGTTTTTCAGTTTTATGTTATTTGTTTTTATTTTTAGTCTATTGTATTTTATTTTATTTTTTCTTTTTGTTTATTGTTTGTGAAGCACTTTGGTGGCATTTTATGTCTGTAAGGTGCTATATAAATAAATTTTGACTTGACTTGACTTACACAACAAAAATTGTCAAAAGTTTCAAATGCAAATTTGTATTCATTAATGCAAAAGATACAAGAAAAAAATTATATACACAAAGAAACTTCAGGCTGTTTGGAAAGAGAAGCAACCGGGGAAGTACAAAAAAGATAAAGAACAAAACCTAGAAATTTTTGAAAGGCATAAAAAAATAGACTTGGCCATAGGAAAGAGAGATCTCATATACTGCAATATCTATGCAAAAGAGAAAGCTAAAGTAATCAGTACAAAAAAGCAGCTCCAAAGATATTTGAAGAGAAATACAGGCAAAGGTATCCTTTTCTGTGGAGCTTTTCTCCCCAGGCCTCCGCTGAAAAAGGCCAGTAGCTCAGTCCGACAATCCTGGTCAACAAATGTCAAATAGATAGATAGATAGATAGATATGGAAACTTTCACAACACAAAAAAAAAGATCACAAAGGGAGAACACAAACCAGAAGATTAGTAAAGTAGAAGTAAAATAGAATAGTAAAATAGAAGCTGAAGTTATGGAATACCTGCAAAATGAAGGATTTAGTGTAGAAGCCTAACACAAGTTATGTCACAGCATGATGGAACAATGAATCCCCAAAGTAAGGAGAAACACAAAAAGTGGGAGGCATCTCACAGATCGTACCACTGCAGTCCCCTCAAAACACTCAATTGGTTGGAACTTCCCCATCTCATTCTTTACAATCAAATTATTCTAACCCACAAACTAATTCACTGTCCTGAAAAACCCAGCCCTACAAAACATAATACACTGAAACACCAAAACTCGAGTCCTATGATCCAATCAAAAGATCCTATTACATGTGACCAAAGCCAATAATTCCTCAAGTACATGCCTCTATAGCAGCATTATTGCTAAATATTGGAACAACTTTCCCTCCAACATCTCAGCTACAACCTCTATCGCCTCCTTCAAAAAGGCCTTAAAATCCCACCTACAGCAATCATGGCTCTGTAACTGTGACAACCATGACTAATCTCTTATACAACCTACTGTTCTATCACCAATCCCCTCTCTCTTAGCATTTTGTTACTCCCACTTATTTACCCCATCCCTTCTCTATCCAAACCTTACTAACCCCTCACTCCACCCTCCTCCTCCAACTTGTATTACATCCTTAGCCTCATAGTCCACCTACTGATACTGGACTCTGCATCCATTACTTCCTACTGCTCATTTCCAACACCCTCTCTCTCTCAGCACACTATAATCCCTCTCTATCAATACTCTGCTTCCCCACTAATTTACCCACCCTCTCTCTACTCTACTCTCATTAACCACTCTCACCTCCTTTTATACTAACCCCTATTATATCCTTAGCTTTGAGGCCCTGCAAAGCTGCTTGGCATAATAAATATGTAATTCTTCACAAATTAGAGCACATATATAAATTGTTTTAAGTGAGAAATTATGTAAATTATGTAAATGTATCTAGCTGTTACATTTGTTGCATTAAGGACTATCAAGCTACTGTGTACTGTTATTATATATTTTAAAATTATTGATATAAACAAAACTGACAGATGAAAAGTTATAACCTGTATTAGGAGTTTTTCTCCACCGGGCCTACACTGAAAAAGGACCCGTGTCCAGTCGGACTTTCCCAGCAAACACGTGTAAAATAAATAAATAATTAAAATCTGAATAAGAAATATGGACATGGGAAAGACAAAGAAATTTAATATGGTGCAATATTTATGCAAATGAGAAAACAAAACAAAATCAATACAAAAAAAATGGCACCAAAGATATTTGCAGAGAAATACAGGCAAGCATATGGATATGGAAAATTTTACAATACAAAAAGTAAGGTTCATAGGTGTGTACTAGGCTAACGGCCCTGCAGCCTTTACAAGCCTAGCCCAAAAAAATTGTCCAGGCACTGTGCCACCTGATGTTAGTTCACAGTGCCCCTATCCAGTAGGGCAACTGGAGTGATCCCTGGAGTGAGCTTTCTGTTACCCATCCACTCATCAAGATTTCTCTTGAAGACGGCCAGCGAGGTGCTCTGCTTGACATGAATGTGAAGCTTATTCCAGAGTATGGGCAGTCTTCGGGTGATTAACCTCTCCCTCCAGCATGTTCAGTTAATTGTGGTAATGAGGTTGTGATCTCTGGAGCATGTAGCATAGGGGGACTGAGATTTCTTTAGGTGTAGCATTTCAAGTAGGGCTGGGTCGGACATGGCTTTGTAAGTCAAGCAGAGATCACCTCTAAGTAGACAATAAGAGACTGAGAACAGCTGAGGTTTCTTGAGTCTGTCCATGTAGGACATGTGTTTAAGGCCTAGGTTCCTTTTTGTGAGGTACGTTTGTGGCCTCTCCAGCTGTTGTAGGTGTCTGGTCAGGTAGATGCCAAATGGGGCGCTATATTCAATGATTGGTCTAATGAGGGATGAGTAGAGTGGGATAATGACCTCTTTCTTTCTGGGTGCAAAACATTTGGTTATAAGATGTGCCATGTAGAAGGACTTTCTGACCACAGTGGCAATGTGGTGGTCGAAGGTGAGGTGGCTGTCGACTTGGGTGCCCAGATCTCTCATGACCCCTTCAGTGTTCACTGGGCTCCCATCAACGTGGTAATTTGTGGTAACTGAGTTTTTTCCAAAGGGGATGAGAACGTACTTTTTGTCGTTAAGCTTCTGGCCATGGTTCCCTCACCAGTCATTGGTCTCAGAGAGGCCCTTTTGTAGGATGTCTGCATCAGCTGGGGGAGTTGATAATGACTCCTAGCTTGCAGTCATCAGCGAACTTGGTCAGCCAGAGTCCTTCTGTGTTGGCCTGGACTTCTGAGAAGTAGATGCCAAACAGGAGGGGGCCCAGGACTGAGCTTTGTGGGACTCTACTAGTGACTGGTCAACAGTCTGACTTGTAAATCCACAACTTTCACTCTGTGGGTCCTGTCTGTGAGCCAATTTGCAACCCACCTAGTGATGCAAGGATTGATGTCTAGTTTGGTGAGTTTATCAATGATACGCGAGTGGGGAGTGGTATCAAAGGCCTTGGCCAGGTCGAGGTAGGCTGTATGCACTGCCTTACCCTCATCCACAGCCTTGGTGACTGCCTCAAAGAAGTCAACCAGGTTCAGCAGGCAGGATCTCCCCATGACAAAGCCAAATTGTGTAGGGAACAAAAGTTTGGAGATCGCCTATATCTTTGTTAAACAGGTCCATGATGATGCGCTCCATAGCTTTGCATACCAGACTCATCATGCTAATGGGGCAATAGTTCACAGGGTCTATAGTTGCTCCCCTTTATGGAGCGGGATGACTGTTGCAGTGCGCCATTCGTTAGGGACATAGCCTAAGGTAAGGCTGTGATTGAACAGGGCACACAGATGTGGTACCAGTTCATTTTGTAGCTCATGTAGGATGCAGCCAGGGATATTATCAGGTCCCATGGACACTGTATTCTTGGCTTTGGACAATGCAGCTTTTACTTGTGCTGCAGAAATGGTGTGTACCAGGCTTTCTTCTGTTAAAGTGATAGGGCCCTTGGGGAGGGGGTAAAGTTGGCACTGAATTGGCTTGACCAGTATGTTAGCTATATAGGAGGTGCCATTGTGCAATAACTCAGAGCAAATCTGGGTATTGACTTTGAGGTTTTTGATATAGCTGTAGAAGGCTTTGTGGCTGTTTTTGGTGTTGGATGCAATTCTGCCTTCATAGGATTTGATAAGGGATCTCAGTTTTTTGTTGAGACAGATAAGGGAGGTTTTCCAGTCTTGTGACTTCATTTTTTTTCTGCAACAGTTTCTTCCTTCTGTTGTAGAGTTATTGATGGCTGGGGACCACCAGATTGGCTTCCTTTTTTTGGAGGAGATCATCTTAGTTCTATTTGGTATGCAAGGTCATGCAGCTATTTTCCATTGGCATGGGTGCCCAGAAGTTAGCCACCTCTGTTTTTAGGAGCCCAAAGTCAGCTTTAGAGAGGTTTTTCAGGGTGGTCACCTTAGCGGGGGGTGTAGGTGAGATGGAGATTTCCATGGTGATCCTTTTGTGGTCAGACTTAACCAGGGAGGAATTGACTATAGGTGTGGATCAATGGTCTCCCATGTTGGTGATAACAAGGTCAAGGATGTTGCTTCCACTAGTGTGGGTCAGAATGAGCTAGTCCAGGGCATTGGAACTGATAAATTTCAGAAAGCATTGAGCCTGTACATTGGTACTTGATCAGTTTTCCCAGTTGACGGAAGTGCAGTTGAAGTCACCCAGTATGAGAGTATTGGGTTGGACCTTGATATATTCATTAGAAAACAAAGGGGAACGTTGAAAAGAGGATTAGTAATGGGGAATTTAAAGAAACGTAAACTGAAGTTATGAATTACCTATGAAGTGAAGGATCCAGTGTAGGAAATCCTACTGTGGCAATGTTCATAGGAGGTTACTAGGCTAATGGTCCTATGGCCTTTACAAGCCTAGCCATGTTATACCCATGCTCCCTAACTGACTTTGGTTAGATAGTCATTATTCACATAGGGGATATAGGTGCCACCCCCAAGAGTGAATTTGCAGTCTCCCATCCAGTTGTCTAGTTTACGCTTGAATAGGCTCGTGGAGGCACTCTGCTTCACATGACTTGGGAGTTTATTCCAGAGGAGAAGCAATCTCTGGGAGATATATCTACATTCATCTCTCCAGCATGTTCTGTTAATGTCACAGGCTAGGTTGAGATCCCTGGAGTGAGTGACTATTGTCCCATTTGATTTGCGGATGTGCAGGCTTTCCGTTAGGGCAGGGTCAGAGACTGCTCTGTAGGCAAGGCACAAGTTACCCCTCAGCAGCCTATAAGATACACAGCACAGTAGCAGGACTTTCTGTGATTCTATAACTGTGACTGAAATGACCCAAATAGATGCTCATGGTCTGGAGGAGCTGGGGGGAGTGAGTGGCACTGACATACATCTATCCCATCCTGGGGAAGGGTGGAAATCTTCTATGCATCATTGTTTGATCTCACTGAAGATTACAGAGAGGCATGTAGACAGTCAGCCACAGACACATGCCCAACTCCTGCCAAGCTGCTTCATCGGTAACTTTGAGTCAACACTGCATTCTGAGGACAGCATGCATGCAAGCATGCACATCTACCAGACAACAGATCACTGTAGGGCCCTCATCTAGGAGCATGCATGTCAGCTGTCAAGAGAAGAATTGTTAGGGTTTACAAGAAAAGTCCCTGATGGCTACCTAAATGACAGGTCCTGTTTACTGGCTGTCACCCTGGGAAAAGGGAATGAGTGGCCGACTGGTCATTGGTGGGGAGGGATGACGGTTGGCAGGCATAAGGGAGAAACACAATGAAAAAGACAACAAATTTCAAGCTGAAAGCATCCCTTTTTTTTTTTTTTTTTTTTTACAAAACTGTAGTTTGATAAACATAGCAAACAAAACTTGACTTGTGGTGATGTGGTGATACTTCTCTAATATTATACCCTTACTTGTCTGTGTGGTGACAAGTACTTTGCAGGATGCACAGTAGCAAATCCCTAACCACGCCTCTAGGCTGACAGTTCCTGGTGGCATGTTGAATCTGCTGAATATTCACTCCTGTGCCGAATTCAGGCAATCAGGCAGAGATAATCTGCTCAGCACAGTATTTACATGTGTTGTAGGACCATCACAAAATCCAGCCTGTCCAACACCACCAAACTGTGTCTCAACACAGTACAGACTGTTACATTTTACCAGCTGAATATGTTTTAACAAGCTGATAGCAGCACTGTTGCACAGCACTTGTTCCACATCTGTAAAGAAGCAGGGGAGTGAGGGTGGTGCAGCACCCCCACAAGGGGGTACAGGGGGGCTTGCCCCCCTGAAAAAACAAAGAGAAAAAGTAATAATTACTTCCTAGTTAACTGTGCATTTGATATCCTTAGTACCATGCAACAGGCTTAATTCACTAATGGCAGCTTTACAGGATTGGAGTTGGTTTCGTGTGTGAATATTAAACAGTTTTCAGTAATAAATACATGACGTGACATGCAAATTAGCATGCCTGCCAGTCATCAGGCATTTCAACGCCCATTCCCCTATCACTACTGACACACCCATTTCTGCACAGAACTAAATGCGAGGTACTTCTCTAGTATTATGCCCAAGTAAGCACTGTGACAAAGCAGCATAGAAAGTGAGCAGAATAATGGAATATTTGAGGAAATAAAATTGCCAGGAGAAAATGTGATTTTTTTTTTTTATACGTGTGTACAGAGGGTTTGCAATCCCCATTTTAGTCCTATACTGCTAATAAGTGCACTTCTGGAGAACTCATTTTAATATCGAGAAGAAAAGGACAGCTCTGAATATAAATAGTACACATTATACCACTGAGTCAAGTAAAAATGAGCTAATCAAAGCTTTTATACTCAAGACAAATTCTGATACTCATTTATTTTATTATTTTATTTATTTTATTTTATTTTACATTTGTTAACCGGGCTGGTCTAACTGGATATATTTCCATTTTCAGTAGAGGCCCGGGGAGAAAAGCTCCACATATAGACAAAGAGGTATAACAATAACAGATTACATTCAGATAGGACGTTGACAATGAAAATAATTACCACAGGAAAAGGACTTTAAATTCCTAGACAATGTAAATAGCAACATGTTAAGGCTTATTACATCTTTTAAAACTAAGAAGAGAAAGTGCAAGACCAAGGAAGAGGAAACAATGATAGATAGAGAGAGCAGATTTATAAAAATATAAAAGATATATAGTTTCTGGAGTAGAGTCATAGCCTTATAGAGGAAAGATATAGGGAGAGGTCCATAAGTGGTAGAGGAAGAGAATTAAGGAGAAAGCAGGAGGTATAAAAGAATAGGGAGAGAAAAAGAGGGTTAACTAAGGAAATTAACTTTCAATCAGGATTAGAGCAGGGCACATCCAGTGGCTTTTAAGGTAGATTCTAAGTTTTTGTTTAAACAAAACAGTAGATGCAATGGAAGTAAGTTCGGTAGGAAGTTGATTCCAGTGTTTACCAATGGAATTTGAGAAGAGGGAATCACCAGCTAGGTTATTAGATTTGGTTAAGGTGACTAGCAGTTTATTAGATGATCGGAGTGAGTTCAGATTAGAATAAGGTGTTAAGAGGTTAGAAAGTACAGGTGTATTATGAGGTTGGTAGAAAGCTCTTTGGACAAATGTGAGTTGGGAAAGAAACAGCATGTTAGTCAGTTCAAGCCAGTGAAGTTGCTGCAGATTTAGACAGTGGTGAGTTCTGAAAGGCTTACCAGTAACAAATCTAGCTATATTGTTGTAAGTGGTAGACAGTTTGGAGAGATTGTTTTTCTTGAGGTTAGTATAGATTGGTGAGGCATAGAGAAGAGTGGAAATAAGGTGAGAGTGAGCAAGAGTAATTTTGGCTGGGGAGGTTAAGAAAGTTTTAATTCTATAGAGAGCCAAGTTTCCTGTTTACAGATTTAATGGTATTGTTGATCTGACAGTCAAAGGAAAGATTATTGTCAATTGTGACTCCTAGCAGCTTAGTAGTAGAGTCAGGAGATATAAGAGTTCCATTGTTAGATAAGATAGTGAAGTCTAGTGTAGGGGATCTGGTAGTTGGCCTAAAAAGTAAGAGTTTGGTTTTTGCATTTAGGAGGAGGCAGCGTTTAGGAACCAAGTTTCAACTTTGGAAAATACAGTTTGAGTATTAGTTTGTAGTTCAGAAATGGATTTAGCAGAGCAAATTAGTGTGGAGTCATCAGCATATTGTATGCATGTAGCTTGGAGAATAGCTACTTGTAAGTCATTTATAAAGAGGGAGAAAAGAAGGGTCCGAGAATAGAGCCTTGGGGTACCCCGAGTGAAATTGGGAGAAGAGATGAGAGTTTGTTATCCCAGAGGACGGCCTGTTTCCTGTTAGTGAGATAGGATCTAAACCAGTGGACAACCTTAGATTCTAAGGATAGAGATTCAAGAATGTTTAAGAGGAGAGAGTGGTTGACCATGTCAAAGGCTTTGGACAGGTCAATAAAAAGAGCTGAAGACAGGATGTTATTATTGCGATTTTTGTTAATAAAGTCTGTAAAGGAGAGGAGAGCGGTAGTTGTGCTATGAAAAGGCCTAAAGCCATGTTGACAGTTGGAGAGAATGTTATTTGTTATTAAGTGGTTCATTAACTGATGGTGCACACATTTTTCCATGATTTTTGCAAGTGGGGACAAGAGAGCAATGGGTCTATAATTAGAATATTCATAGGAGTTACCTCCTTTATGTAAGGGAATGATGTGAGAAATTTTCCATATGTCAGGTATGGTTGCTTCATTTACAGTTCTATTAATAAGGATGGATATAGGGTAGGCTATTTCAGAGGCTGCTTTTTGAAGGAATTCAGATGGAAGCTGGTCTGCCGAGGGTACATGGTTTGAGTTTGTGGATACATTTCTGTATAAAGGTAGTGGAGATGGGTTGAAGCCTAAAGGTTGGAAGATTGAGGGATGTAAGGTCAGGGATACTAGTGTTGTCACTAGAGAGATGGGAGGCTAAGGAATTGATAGTATCAATAAAGAAAGAGTTGAAAGTATTGGCAGTATCAAGGGAGGAATTCTTTTCAGACCCAGAAGGGGATGGGGTGGTAGTCTGTCCAGGGTGAAGAAGTCTGTTTAGGGTTGACCAGAATTTTTGAGGGTTATTGTGTTTTGCTTGCTGGAGATTACTATAATAATTCTTTTTATCAGAGAAGATAGCTCTTTTGGTACTGTTTCTTAGGTGCCTAAAGGTCTGTTGGTCTATGGGAGATTTGCTGGTTCACAGTGGCTGTCCAACAAAAAATGAGCCAAATCATCTCATACCACATCCCTTCAAGGTGACACAAGGGCAAACTTATCTGCATTTGTCCGATTACTAGCACACATATCTGTTACCTATAACTTTTCACTAATAAATATTACATCAACTGGTGAGGCCAGACAGCAAAATATTGCTGCTTAGAACTAAGCAAATACTTTATTTTAAAAAACATTGCTCATGGTACTATTAATTAGCAATGGTGTTGTCATAGCTCTCAACCTTCCATGTCCAAAATGAGGCACACTAGCCCTCATAATGTGGAACAAATGGGCAAAATGTGGAACACATACTAATGGCTTAATAAGAACTTCAACTAGGAAGGTCATAGGATGGTTAAAATATGCTGGTTTTACTTATAAAGAAGATCTTTTAATTAATTAATATGATTAATTTCTATTTACAATGGATTTCACTTAAAAAATTCCTAACACTGAATGTGTGACTGAGTCTTTCAATGTGGAACTTTGAGGAACTTCGAGGAACATGAACTTTTTAAGACCCCAAATGAGGTACGTTCTTTGTAATGAGGTACACTTGAGAGGTATGGGTGTTGTCTTGTAGCAGTAGACAATATATTTGCTAGAAGATGCATGACAGGGCTAGTTACCTGATGGTGTAAACTTTGGCTCTAGATTATCACCATGGAAATGACACCCTGACTCCATGAGCAAAAATGGGAAAAAAGGGTTATGAATGGATGGATGGCTGGGCAAAAACATAGGACAGATGAGGCTGGCATTTCACAAACCGTACTTACATCTCCAAAGGTGTGTCCCCACACTTCAAAATGCAAACACTCTACAGTGTTACAGTAAAGAATAAAATGAAGCCATCAACACTGGGGAAATGGATGTGAGATGGCATTACAATAAAAGAATGAGGTAGTAAAGTTATAATTGCTTGCATTGTTGAAAGATGCAGCCAGAGTGTTTATACACATTATTATATACATAATGGCATTTATTTGAAGCTTTATATACAAACTGCAGAAACGTAAGAAAAATGCTACATCTCAGTCTCCTGCTGATTGTTTATATAATAAAGGACAAGTTGGAGTCAGAGACAAAGTATATGAGAAATCGAAGTGTTCTCATCATGGATCACCATGCTACATCCACCTAGCTAGGCTAATGCGGATCAATATACATCAGTGAAGTTAATATTCTGTGAATCATCTCAGGACGCTGCAGCTAGTAGCACACATGTTCCTGTCCACTACCCACCAACAAGATAGGACTAACTTCAAACCACACACATGTACACATGCACACTTACTCAAATGAGCAAATACTCAACTAATCTGTACAAATAAGCACAAAAGTTGAAAAATCCTATCCACACATGGAGATAACTGCCCATCCCAAGCCACAGTTGGAGTAGGAAGCTTAGACAGTACACAGATAAATTCCAAAACAGTACACCTCTTAATGAAAAATGCAAGAAAAGTACACTAAACGTACTTCCTCAATGCGCATGTGAAATACAACAGCTAAGAATGAGTAATTCATCTCTCAGAAGGAATAAAAGCTGTACATACCTGTAATACTCAGCAGCGGTCTGGTTCAATTATATTATATTGTGATGCTACAGCAGTCTTCTACCATAATGGTTTCTGTTTCTAATACATTCCGTAAAGGGGTCTAAATTCATAATTCCTCCTTTCATAAAAGTCAACCAGTTTTGTTATAAACACAGGACATAAAATTAAGCAATATAAAAATATTGCACTAAGCTCTCTTCCAACTGCTCCCTCTAACTGTAAGTTCTCAGATGAGACCAAAATCCTTTAGGAAGTTGGAATCAAGCCCCACCAATAAAGCCTTCTGTACAACTACTCTTACACTGAAACTGTGATCCTGTCAGGGAGAAGCACTCGATAGTAAGGAAATCTCTCAGAGACCTCTGTTTCCACTCCTCATCAACATGAATGGACACATTTTCACCTCATTTCACACCTTTTGTGGAATTCTCTTTGCTACGGAAATGTTTTCAAGTAACTATTGAACTCTGACTTGTAGCCAACAATGAAGAAACTAAGCTTGTAGTAAAACACTTCTTACTTATTAATGCTTTCTATACCACATATTATAGCATTTTGTAAGAATATTGCCATTACTTTTATAGATTTTACTTAACATGCAAGTACAAAAAGTTAGTTAAAATGTAGTTAATGGTTTAAATCACAAAAGCTGTGCGTTTTTGTGAATACTGAGATGAAAACATTTAAAATAAACTTTGAAATGGTACTGGATGTTAACACTAGATGCACAAGGTAAATGGCAGCCTGAACAGATAATTTGCAAGCAAGCATATTTCCCTGTGTTCCATATAGTTGACTGTATGGTCGCCGTATTCCTCTCAACTTCTTAGTGCTAGAAATCTGGACAGAGCCTAAAATGGTTGGGGAACAAAGGCCCAAAATATAGACACGGATTTTAAATATTAAATATTACTCTTATAAATTCAAACTGTCGGTAATTATCATGCAATTTCACTCCTCAGAGATTTGACAGAAAATCACAAATTTTATGACAAACACACAAAAATAAAAGGAAAAAATCTGAACAGCATATGAAAATCTGAACAATTGAGAGAGATGGTGGTCACTGACCATCAGTGGCAGATGGCAAATAATGAAAAGAGGAGTACAACCATTCATCTTTGCTGAGATGTTCTAATTCTTATTATCTATGAATGAATTTACTACTGGAGTCGAAGCATGCACAGTGATTAGGTAGTCAGTACTGGTTTGCATTCCAAAATCACCTAAATTTGGGGGTCTCTGTTAGCAAATGGATACATTTAAATTAGCAGAAGCACCACAAACAAATGAACAACAAAATATTAATACTCAATGTCCATAGGTTCCATAGGAGGTTACTAGGCTAAGAGCCCTAGGGCCTTTACAAGCCTAGCCATGTTATAACCGTGCCCCCTAACTGACATTGGTTAGATAGTCATTTTTCACATAGTGAGTCTATAATCAGCAACAACTACCACTGTCCAGGAGGGACATGGGTGCCACTCCCAAAGTGAAATTATTATCTCCCATCCAATTATTTAGGTTGCATTTGAAAAGGGTCATTGAGGAGCTCTGCATCACGTGAACTGGGAGTTTATTCAAGCGGAGCAGCAATCTGTGGGAGATATATCTGTCTCTCCAGCATGTTCTGCTAATGTAACAGGCTAGGTGAAGATCCTTGGAGAGTGACTCTTCTCCCATTTGATTTGCCGAAGCGCAGCATTTCCATTAGGACAGTGTCAGAGACTGCTCTGTAAGCCAGGCACAAGTCGCATCTCAGCAGCGAATAAGATAGAGTGCAGTGACATGGCTTTCAGTCTTTCCATGTAGGTCATGTTTTGGAGGCCCTAAATTATCCTGTTGAGAAACTTCTGTGGTCTTTCCAGCTGCTTCAGGTGTGTGGTGAGGCACATGCAAAAGGGAGCATTATACTCTATTAGTGGCCTGATAAGGGTCAAGTACAGCGGAGTTATAACATCCTTAGTCTTGGATGTAATCTCCTTACTTATGAGATGCATAATTTAGAAGACTTTCCTTACTACAGTGGAAGCATGAAGATCTAAGTTTAAATCAACCTCTGTTCTCAAGTCTTGCACCATGGGTTTGAGCTTGGGGGGGGGGGGTGCTGTCAGTATTGCAATTTGCAGGTTATTCCTCTTTGCCAAAGGGGTTAATAATGTACTTTTTGTGTTCAGTTTTAGTCTGTTGTTTTGGCACCAATCCTTTGTCTGTGTTAGCCACTTTTGTAATATTTTAACATCATTGGGGGAATAAGTGATTGCACCGTTTGCAATCATCACTGAACCTGGTAAGCCACAGGCCATCTACTTTCACCTAGATTTCCAAGAAATAGATTCCAGACAGTAGAGGGCTCAGCACAGATCCTTGTCGTATGCCACCGGTAACTGGTCTAGTAAACACATTAGTGCACTTGTTTGCAAAACCTTTTGGTTTTATTGGTTCATTGTTTTTAGGATTCTCAGACTGACTGCAAGCAGCATTTAGCTCCTTTGTGGTAACTGGTCTAGTGGCTGAGGAACTTTGACAGTATGTATTCTGTTGGTGAGCCATTTAGCTACCCATCTAGTGATGTATGGGTTCCCCAGCTAAGAGAGTTTCTGAATGATACCTGAATGGAGGATTGTGGCAAAAGCCTTGGCTAAGTCAAGATAGGCGGTATGCACTGTTTTGCCTTCATCCAGGGCTTTGGTGACATTCTCGAAGAAGTCCAGCAGGTTTAATAAGCATGATCTTCCCTTAATGAAGCCAAACTGGTTCAGGTCAAAATTTGAAGGTTGCCTATGTCCTTTCTTGATAAGGTTCACAATGACGCTTTCCATGGCCTTGTAGATCAGACTGGTTAGACTTATGAGTTTATACTTCCCAGTGTCAGTTGGTGGGCACCCTTTCAGCAAGGGATTACTATTGCTGTTCTCCACTCTGTGAGAACAAAGCCAGTGCTCAGACTGTTACATGCTCATACAGGGTTTTTGTGCACACCTCCATACAGGCTTCAATGTTTTAATGGTTTGGAGGAGCTTGATAACTAGCAATGGTGTCACTTAATAGGACATAGTTTGCCTTAGAACAGTTCTTAAAGGTTTTGTGGTAAGGTGGGTATTCTAGTTGTATATTTATTTCAAGGGAGACGGCTTTGTGATTTGATCTAACCAGCGAGGACATCAGACTTAGAGAGTGCAACACTCTCCCATATCTGTGAGTATGAGGTCAACGATATTTGTACGCCTATTGGGAGTGCAGACTAAATGCTCTAGGGCATTTGAATTGACAAAATCTAGAAATTTTTGAGTCTGTGTGTTAGTGGTTATGTACACTTCCCAGGTAATGGAGGCATAGTTGAAATCACCCATGAATATGTTATTGGGCTGAATGGTAGGTGATTCTAGTTAATTTAGGTATGATATATGGGTTCCAATGCTATGAATGACCCAGCACTGTAAAATCACAATCACCACAATAAAACTAGTTGTAAACCTATACTATCACATCAACAATACCAGACTTCATAACAAGTAACTTACTCAATGCATTCCACATTTGTGAAATAAGCTGACTTTACACGTCAAATGCGGTACTTCTCTTGCAATCTTTATAACCTGTTTGGAATAATTGTAAAAATTCAGGACAGAACACATTTTCAAAAATGTGTTGTCCTCCCCTCCCAGAAGAAAAGTAAATATTCTATTTTTTTTTGTCTTTTGTGGATGAAATCAGTTTCATTTTTCTGACTTTGTTATATCTACCAGCAGGGGAAACTACTAATGGGGTCTGTATATGTATCTGATTAACATACAATAAATAAATAAAGAAATAATAAAAATGTTATTACTTGGGTCAGCTGTAGTTCATAACAGATCTTTTTTTCAGCCAGTTTAGGTCTAAAAGAGTAGGTCTAAGTCATTTACTCACAAAACATATTCATACCCAAATTTGTCTCAACATAGGCCTCAACTTTAGTAAATGACAAAGAACATTATTCACAAGTGGTGATCTTTAAATGTGTGCAAATTGGTCCCTGTGCAATACAAACACAAGCTATTAGCACATCATTTTAGCTTTTATCTACCATCACATTTTGAACATATGAAAATTCCCACCATCTGGAAAATATCCTATGTAATCCCACTTCACAAAGGAGGCAGCTCTACTGAATTCTCCAATTATAGGCCAATAGCTATACTCTCTCCACTTGCAAAGATTATGGAAAAATGTATTCATAGACAATTCATGCACCACCTAATCCAAAATCGCCTTATGGCAGACACTCAGCATGGCTTCCGTTCTCATCACAGCACTACTTCAGCCCTCCTAGCCTTTACTAACACCATAAACCATAATCGCAACAATAATTATATATCCTCAGCCCTCTTTTTGGATCTTTCCAAGGCATTCGATATGGTTGATCACCAACTTTTCATCCACACCCTGCAAACATTCTGTCTAGATACTGGAGCCCTCCAATGGTTTCAATCCTACCTGAATGGTCGACAGCAGGCTGTCCTCTGGCAGAACAAACTCTCTAACCCTCTACCTAACACCCTTGGAGTACTACAAGGCTCTATACTAGGGCCCTTGCTGTTCTCCATCTTCATTAACGACCTTTATACTGTCATCCCAAAAGTCAGCTGTATCCAATATGCTGATGACTCTACTCTGATTTGCTCAGCCACATCTCCAGTAGAGTTATGGTCAGCTACCCAGACCACCTTTAATACAATAGAAAACTGGCTTTCTGAACATCGTCTGATCCTAAATCCCAAAAAAACTAAAATGCTGTTATTTTCACCAACACGTAGGTCTACCGCTTTCACCTATACCATAAAATCAAATGATGGCACAATAATCTCCCCTGACCCATCTACAAAACTATGATGTGTCATCATAGACAATAATCTCAAATTTGACCTACATGTTAACCAAACTATCAAAAACATCAATAAAAAACTAGGGTCACTTTACAGAATAAAAGCTTTCCTAACCCCTCCAGCTAAAATTGCCATAGCTCGCTCTCACCTTCTTTCAACCCTTCTGTATGCATCCCCTCTACTCTCAAAGTTGAACAAGACTGTCCTTAACAAACTTTCAATTTGCTACAACCACATTGCCAGGTTTGCCACTGGGCTGCCTTTTAGAACACATCATTGCGTCAATCTAAATCAGCTTGGTTGGCTTGAACTACCTAGCCTAATCCGGTATAACCAACTGATTATGGCCTATAAAATCCTCTATAATCCGGACAATACTCCTGCACTTAAAAATATTATCACCCCCTATAACAATCCTAGACCGCTTCGATCCTCTAACAAACTACTAATTCAGACTAGCAAAATTAATAACACAGCCGGTGATTCTCTCATACCTAACTCTGTAAGTAGATCCTGGAACTCACTTCCAGCTGATATTACCTTACTTTCCACTTTAGGTCAATTTAAAACTAGACTCAAACAACATTTGTCACTTAACTGGCTATGTCCATGTATCAAGCCTGGCTAACTCGAATGTGTAAAAATCTGTTAACCATTTTACTGTGTAATTTAATTTAATCCTGACTTGTGCTCAGGACTAACTTTAACCTGTGGAACTTGTTTAACTTGCTTACTTATGTAATCTCTGTAAATAATCTGTTTGGAATATGCAATGCTGGTATTATGTAATGCTGTATCTGCTTACCCTTGGAGCTTTTCTCCCCGGGCCTCCGCTGAAAATGGACATGCATCCAGTCAGACTATCCCGGTCAACAAATGTAAAATAAATAAATAAATAAATAAATAAATCACCACTAGTTGCAACACAAAAAGACAGTCAGGAGGGGGGGGGGGTTCACACCTGGGTTTCTGTGAAGATACTGAATACCAAAAGCCTTGGTACTAAATGTTTCATTTATTTATCTGTGTGTGTGTGTGTGTGTGTGTGTGTGTGTGTGTGTGTGTGTGTGTGTGTGTGTGTGTGTGTGTGTGTGTCTATGCATATACGTATTTCTTTAATTTCTAGAAACCAAAAAGTAATCAATATTCAGTCATAAATCATAAAGGTCCAATACACATGCACACACACAACTCTCAGCTCTCACAAATTTGGGGGAACACCTCTAATTTGTTCTCAAACTTTTGTTCCATCCCTCCTAAATTTGGAAATTATTTTGAGTTAACAGCACACAATAAGACTACCTAATATGGAAGCTTCTCCTTACTTATTATTTCTTTGTCCATACTTCTGAGGTAAAAATTGCAAGACATGACACACACACACACACACACACTCACACACACACACACACACACACACACAAACACACGTAGATTGTTTAAATGGGTCTCCTTTAGATTACCGAAACGCCAGTTCACCGACACGCAGAAGACCGAGACAAGACGACCGACAACGAAGTTGATCGACAAGGTGAAATCCCGACAGCCGAAAGACCGACAAGGGCAACGTGTGAGCGTGACTTGGCAAGTGTGCGATAGTGAGGGATTTAGGATTAGGGAGCGGACAGGTAAGTGTGTGATAGTGAGGGATTTAGGGTTAGGGAGCGGACAGGTAAGTGTGCGATAGTGAGGGATTTAGGGTTAGGGTGTGGGAAAGGTGAATGTGTGGTAGTGTCAGACTTAGGGTTCGGGTAAGGTAAGTGTGTGATAGTGACGGACTGTAGTTTAGGGACGGGTTAAGTGAGTTAGGGTTAGGGTGCGGGTAGGGTAGGTGTGCGATAGTGACGGACTTTAGGTTTAGAGGTGGGTTAAGTGAGTTAGGGTTAGGGTGCGGGTAGGGTAGGTGTGTGATAGTGACGGGCTTTATGTTTTCGGGCGGGTTAAGTGAGTTAGGGTTAGGGTGCAGGTAGGGTAAGTGTGCGATAGTGACGGACTTTAGGTTTAGGGGTGGGTTAAGTGAGTTAGGGTTAGGGTGTGGGTAGGGTAAGTGTGCGGTAGTGTCGGACCTTAGGGTTAGGGTTTGGGTTAAGGTTAGTGGATGTGTAATTTTGTGTAATGTGTACTTTACGTTTTGTTTGTCGGTGTAATTGTGTTTGGTTTTGTGAGTTGTCGGTATTGTGTGGTTTCGGTTGTCTGGTGTCGGTGTTTTGTGTGTCGGCGAACTGGCGTTTCGGTTATCTAAAGTAGACCCGTTTAAACACATATGCAGCTATTTAACACAGTAGAAGAGTGTTCCACTTTTTTTCATTTTTTCAGGCTCCAACTAGTTACAGAACAAAAACAAATGTCATGTTTGTTACAATCCTTTATAAGACCTGTTTAAAGTTAAAAAATTGAGTACACTCTTCAAAACAAATGACATTTCTCTGACTGGCTAATCAATAAAAAGGGTCTGTTACATGGATATGAACTTTCCTACTATCTCCCTTACCAGCTTGGTGGATATGGACATCCTAAGACAATGTAGAAATTGCCTCATGTTTGCTGACAGCCATTTAATTCTCAATCATATGGTATGTGAGAGATGTATTTACACAGTGCCACTGGAGGCAAAGCTCTCATATAAAAGCACTCCTACTGTGTGAATAAGGTTGCCAGTAGTACACACACTGCACCCATCACACACACATTTCAAAGCAGACACTAGAGGCACTTAAATGTCACCTAAATAAACCCCAAAGACCTCCTAGATGAAATACACAACAAACTCCCTCTACAACCCTGAACACACTCTTTCAAAACAACACCCACATCAACACATATGGCTACATCTCATGGAGCCTCTACTTCTTAGCCCATAAGGCAAGCCACCACAAAATCCAAAATTCTAGTCATTGTTGACTCATAGATTTATATGTTCATAGGAGGTTGCTATGCTAATGGCCCTAGGGTCTTTATAAGCCTAGCCATGTTATACACTTGTTCCCTTATTGACCTTGTTGTATGGTCTATAATTTGTGGTGCGAGTTTATGAACAGCACCAACTGCCCCTGTCCAAGAGGGACAGAGGTCACTCACACACAAGTAAATACTTATATACGCATATGCTCATTATATTTACAGTAAATATATATGTGTGTGTGTGTGTGTGTGTGTGTGTGTGTGTGTGTGTGTGTGTGTGTGTGTGTGTGTATACAGATATAGACACATACACACATATCAACATATGCATATATATATATATATATATATATATATATATATATATATATATATATATATATATATATAAGTTGCTAGAATAATAGGATTTTGTGGAATGTTATAAAGTCTGAAACTCAAGTGTGTGTCCTTGTTTACTGAATTCAATCATCATTCATTTGCCAGAAAACCACACATTTTATGAGAAACAGATCAAATCATGAGGAAAAAATCATGAGAGGTATGTTACCACTGCATACAGTCTGGCATCCTGCTGCTTTGCAAGGCGGGAGGCCATCGCTAAAGCTTAGATGTTGGTAAGCACCAAGGCTAGCACTTTTAGACAACCAGTCTGTAGTGCTTGCCTCACAAGGTAAACAGACACGGTTGTGGTTATTCATAGGTGCCTCAGTCTCACTGAGGCAGAAGAAAGACAAAATTGTTAGTGAGCTTTGCCTGAGATGACTAAAGAGATGTTTCGGTACCAAGCTATTCACAGCTTTCCTGCTGCTGAAGAGTAAGCTCCTCTGAGGCTTTCAATGATCAATGGTTGTGTTGTTTTGCTTTTATGCTGAGCAGAAAAGTACCCTTTGGGGAAAAAAATCTTGAGTCTTAAAAAATGTTTATTAATATTTTCTTGTTCTGAAAATAATGTTAATGCTATCAGTGTGTATTTTAACTGACTGTCATGATACTGTACTGGAATGTTAAACAAGAGCACTCCTTGACAGTTGAAAAGCTGTTTTAAGCAAATAAAACTATTTTTATCTGGATAAATTGTGTTTATTTTACTTTGTGGGTCTGGAAAAGTTTTAAAGCTGTCTTTATTGAAATGCCATCACTTTAAATACTGAGTGCCGACAAGATGTAAAAAAAAAGAGAGTTAAAGCACAGAAGAACAAATTTTGAAAACCGTTCTTAAAATTTTCTTTGCAGGGGGGAAGCCCCACTGCGTTCTCCATGCGAGGGCAAGCCACCCACAGCACATTAACTTATATATACCAAATCCAAGATTACCATACCATGGACAGAAGGGAATATTCTGATAAATGGCATCTTAGAGTTAGTATATGCAAGTCAACTCTTTCAGACCATCTTTCTCCCAAGTTTTGGGACTCATTCTACTGGGTCTGAATATCTCAAATGGTTACCATACATACAAGGTGTTGACAACATGTCCTATCCAGACAGACTAAAAACTTTATCCTTTTACTTTGTCTCCTACCATCTACTAAGGGGTGACCTATGCCTAACCAACAAGGCACTCTCAAATCAGGTCCCTACAGAGCTGTTACACATATGGAAATCAAACAGGACAAGGGTCACCTAA
>NC_056735.1:1236956916-1236961916 GCF_019279795.1 Protopterus annectens | reverse complement strand
CTTATGGCAGACTTACTCAGCATGGCTTCCGTTCTCATCACAGCACTACTTCAGCCCTCCTCTAGCCTTTACTAACACCATAAACCATAATCGCTTAACAATAATTATATATCCTCAGCCCTCTTTTTAGGATCTTTCCAAGGCATTGATATGGTTGATCACCAACTTTTCATCCACACCCTGCAAACATTCTGTCTAGATACTGGAGCCTCCAATGGTTTCAATCCTACCTGAATAATTGACAGCAGGCTGTCCTCTGGCAGAACAAACTCTCTAACCCTCTACCTAACACCCTTGGAGTGCTACAAGGCTCTATACTAGGGCCCTTGCTGTTCTCCATCTTCATTAACGACCTTTATACTGTCATCCCAAAAGTCAGCTGTATCCAATATGCTGATGACTCTACTCTGATTTGCTCAGCCAACATCTCAGTAGAGTTATGGTCAGCTACCCAGACCACCTTTAATACAATAGAAAACTGGCTTTCTGAACATCGTCTGATCCTAAATCCCAAAAACTAAAAATGCTGTTATTTTCACCAACACGCATTAGGTCTACAGCTTTCACCTTTACCATTATAAAATCAAATGATGGCACAATAATCTCCTGACCCATCTACAAAAACTATTAGGTGTCATCATAGACAATAATCTCAAATTTGATCTACATGTTAACCAAACTATCAAAACATCAATAAAAACTAGGGTCACTTTACAGAATAAAAGCTTTCCTAACCCCTCCAGCTAAAATTGCCATAGCTAAGCTTCCTCAAACCTTCTTTCAACCCTTCTGTATGCATCCCTCTACTCTCAAATTTGAACAAGACTGTCCTTAACAAACTCTCAATTTGCTACAACCACATTTACAGGTTTGCACTGGCTGCCTTTTAGGACACATCATTGTGTCAATCTAAATCAGCTTGGTTGACCCCGAACTACCTAGCCTAATCCAGTATAACCAACTGATTATGGCCTATAAAATCCTCTATAATCCGGACAATACTCACTGCACTTAAAAAATATTATCACCCTCTATAACAATCCCTAGACAGCTTCATCCTCCTAACAAACTACTAATTCAGACTATGCAAAATTAATAACACAGCCGGTGATTCTCTCATACTAACTCTGTAAGTAGATCCTGGAACTCACTTCCAGCTGATATTATTACCTTACTTTCCACTTTAGGTCAATTTAAAAACTAGACTCAAACAACATTTTGTCACTTAACTGGCTATGTCCAGTGTATCAAGCCTGGCTAACTTTCGAATGTGTAAAAATCTGTTAACCATTTTACTGTGTAATTTAATTTAATCCTGACTTGTGCTCAGGACTAACTTCTTAACCTTGTGGAACTTGTTTAACTTGCTTACTTATGTAATCTCTGTAAATAATCTGTTTGGAATATGCAATGCTGGTATTATGTAATGCTGCCATCTGCTTACCCTTGGAGCTTTTTCTCCCGGGCCTCGCTGAAAATGGACATGCATCAGTCAGACTATCGGTCAACAAATGTAAAATAAATAAATAAATAAATAAAATAAATCACCTACTAGTTGCAACAACAAAAAAGACAGTCAGGAGGGTTCACACCTGGGTTTCTGTGAAGATACTGAATACCAAAAAGCCTTGGTACTAAATGTTTCATTTATTTATCTGTGTGTGTGTGTGTGTGTGTGTGTGTGTGTGTGTGTGTGTGTGTGTGTGTGTGTGTGTGTGTGTGTGTCTATGCATATCACGTGATTTCTTTAATTTCTAGAAACCAAAAAGTAATCAATATTCAGTCTTAAATCATAAAGGTCCAATACACATGCACACACACAACTCTCAAGCTCTCACAAATTTGGGGAACACCTCTAATTTGTTCTCAAACTTTGTTCCATCCCTCCTAAATTTGAAATTATTTTGAGTTAACAGCACACAATAAAGACTACCTAATATGGAAGCTTCACTTTAATTATTATTTCTTTGTCCATACTTCTGGTAAAAGTTGCAAGACATGACACACACACACACACACACTCACACACACACACACACACACACACACACAAACACACGTAGATTGTTTAAATGGGTCTCCTTTAGATTACCGGCCAGTTCACCGACCGACAGAAGGCCGAGACAAGGCGACCGACAACGAAGTTGATCGACAAGGTGAAATCCGACTTAGCCGAAAGACCGACAAGGGCAACGTGTGAAGTGACTTGGCAAGTGTGCGATAGTGAGGGATTTAGGATTAGGAGCCGGACAGGTAAGTGTGTGATAGTGAGGATTTAGGGTTAGGGTACGGACAGGTAAGTGTGCGATAGTGGGGATTTAGGGTTAGGGTGTGGAAAGGTGAATGTGTGGTAGTGTCAGACTTAGGGTTGGGTAGTAAGTGTGTGATAGTGGCGGACTGTAGTTTAGGGACGGGTTAAGTGAGTTAGGGTTAGGTCTTGAGTGGGTAGGTGTCGCGATAGTGGCCGGACTTTAGGTTTAGAGGTGGAGTTAAGTGAGTTAGGGTTAGGGTCTTGGTAGGGTAGGTGTGTGATAGTGGCCAGGCTTGCGCTTTATGTTTTGAGGCGGTTAAGTGAGTTAGGGTTAGGGTTGCAGGTAGGGTAGTGTGCGATAGTGGACGGACTTTAGGTTTAGGGGTGGGTTAAGTGAGTTAGGGTTAGGGTGTGGGTAGGGTAGAAGTGTCGCGGTGAGTGTCCGGACCTTAGGGTTAGGGTTTGGGTTAAGGTTAGTGGATGTGTAATTTTTGTGTAATGTGTACTTCGTTTTGTTTGTCGGTGTAATTGTGTTTGGTTTTGTGAGTTGTCGGTATTGTGGTTTCGGTTGTCTGGTGTCGGTGTTTTGTGCCCGTGAACTGGCGTTTCGGTTATCTAAAGTAGACCCGTTTAAACACATATGCAGCTATTTAACACAGCAGAAGAGTGGTCCGATTTTTTTCATTTTTTCAGGCTCCAACTAGTTACAGAACAAAAACAAATGTCATGTTTGTTTCAATCCTTTATAAGACCTGTTTAAAGTTAGAAAAATGAGTATACTCTTCAAAACAAATGACATTTCTCCGACTGGCTAATCAATAAAAAGGGTCTGTTACATGGATATGAACTTTCCTACTATCTCCCTTACCAGCTTGGTGGATATGGACATCCTAAGGCAATGTAGAAATTGCCTCATGTTTGCTGACAGCCAGTTAATTCTCAAACATATGGTATGTGAGAGATGTATTTACACAGTGCCACTGGAGGCAAAGCTCTCATATAAAAGCACTCCTACTGTGTGAATAAGGTTGCCAGTAGTAGTACACACTGCACCCATCACACACACATTTCAAAGCAGACACTAGAGGCACTTAAATGTCACCTACCTAAACCCCAAAGACCTCCTACATGAAATACACAACAAACTCCTCTACAACCCTGAACACACTTTTTCAAAACAACCCCTACCTCAACACATATGGCTACCTCTCATGGAGCCTCCACTTCTTAGCCCATAAGGCAAGCCACCACAAAATCCAAAATTCTAGTCATTGTTGACTCATAGATTTATATGTTCATAGGAGGTTGCTATGCTAATGGCCTAAGTCTTTATAAGCCTAGCCATGTTATACACTTGTTCCTTATTGACCTTGTTGTATGGTCTATAATTTGTGCTGAGTTTATGAACAGCACCAACTGCCCTGTCCAAGAGGGACAGAGGTCACTCACACAAGTAAATACTTATATACGCATATGCTCATTATATTTACAGTAAATATATATGTGTGTGTGTGTGTGTGTGTGTGTGTGTGTGTGTGTGTGTGTGTGTGTGTGTGTGTGTGTATACAGATATAGATACATACACACACGTCAACATATGCATATATATATATATATATATATATATATATATATATATATATATATATATATATATATATATAAGTTGCTAGAATAATAGGATTTTGTGGAATGTTATAAAGTCTGAAACCTCAAGTGTGTGTCCTTGTTTACTGAATTCAATCATCATTCATTTGCCAGAAAACCACACATTTTATGAGAAACAGACCAAATCATGAGGAAAAAATCATGAGAGGTATGTTACCACTGCATACAGTCTGGCATCCTTTTGCTTTGCAAGGCGGAAGGCCATCCCTAAAGCTTAGATGTTGGTAAGCAACAAGGCTAGCTCTTTTAGACAACCAGTCTGTAGTGCTTGCCTCTCAAGGTAAACAGACACAGTTGTGGTTATTCATAGGTACCTCAGTCTCACTGAGGCAGAAGAAAAACAAAATTGTTAGTGAGCTTTGCCTGAGATGACTAAAGAGATGTTTCAGTACCAAGCTATTCACAGCTTTCCTGCTGCTGAAGAGTAAGCTCCTCTGAGTCTTTCAAGGATCAATGGTTGTGTTGTTTTGCTTTTATGACGAGCAGAAAGGTACCCTTTGGGGAAAAAAATCTTGTGTCTTAAAAATGTTTATTAATATTTTCTTGCTCTTAAAATAATGTTAATGCTATCAGTGTGTATTTTAACTGACTGTCATGATACTGTACTGGAATGTTAAACAAGAGCACTCCTTGACAGTTGAAAAGCTGTTTTAAGCAAATAAAACAATTTTTATCTGGAGAAATTGTGTTTAATTTACTTTGTGGGTCTGGAAAAGTTTTAAAGTTTTCTTTATTGAAATGCCATCACTTTAAATGCTGAGTGCCGACAAGATGTAAAAAAAAGAGAGTGAAAGCACGGAAGAACAAATTTTGAAAACCGTTCTTAAAATTTTCTTTGCAGGGGGGAAGCCCCACTGCATCCTCCATGCGAGGGCAAGCCACCCACAGCACATTAACTTATATATACCAAATCCAAGATTACCATACCACGGACAGAAGGGAATATTCTGATAAATGGCATCTTAGAGTTAGTATATGCAAGTCAACTCTTTCAGACTATCTTTCTCCCAAGTTTTGGGACTCATTCTACTGGGTCTGGATATCTCAAATGGTTACCATACGTATGGGGTGTTAACAACAT
>NC_056735.1:1236941916-1236949416 GCF_019279795.1 Protopterus annectens | reverse complement strand
CCCTGGGGTGAATTTACTGCTTCACATCCAAATTACCCTTAAATAGGGTCAACAAAGGGGTCTGCTTCACCTGAATTGGAAGTTGGTTCCAGACCAACAGTATTTGTGTAAATGTATTATGTAATACTTTGCTGGTTCTAAGTCTGCCTACTATTAAATGGTAAGTCATTTAACCTAAGAAACCACCCCCTCACAAAAAAAAATGCCTGGATACCATTAGAAACTGTAGGGTTGACTGAAAGTATAAAACATAGTTTTCATTTTCGAAGCTATTATGCTGTCTTTGCCTTTCTACATAGAGAAAAAACTAAAACTAAAATATCTTTCTTCCTGACTCTCTCCAGCAGGAAGAGTGCCACAAACCTAGTAGAAACACCAATATATACTGTAGAACTAACCAAATTAGTAAGTGATCACCAAATTGTCATCATTTTGTTCAACCACAACCGCAACAGTCGCAACTGCATGGGAACCGAAAACAACAAGGCAGCAATTAAAAGTGGAAACATTGATTCATAAGCACAAGAAATAAGCATATACAGCAGCTGCAGCTGTGTTTAAGGCAATTAAAAACACTACCTGCTATATATATATTCTGCAGATCATCTATTTTGTGCCCCCACCCTGTAGTCAACATCCCCAGCACCTTGCAGTTCTGTGACACAGTAACACTTTGTCTGCTACTTACGAGCGTATTGCAGTCTTCCATCTCTATAGGGCAGCAAAACGCGGATTACTAAAAGTGTGAAAATGGCTGCTTTTTTAATCTTCTCTCACACAAACAAAATAACTCCCCAGGCAGCAAATGTAAATTAAAAGTAGATGATGCAGGAAAAGTGTTCCTTTTTTTTTCACATTAACAAAACGAGTGTCAACTACTGGTTCCATCTGCAAAGAGCATTAAACACTCAAAGAATGTTTGTGGTGAATAAATTAAAAGAACATGCAATCCTTAAAATTTTTTTTTTTCTTCTTGTGTATAGATTTGCATTTGCTTTAGCTCACGTATGCTATAGCGCACACATCATATGCTTACCGGAGTCCCTGACTATAGTTAATAAAAAGAGTTGCTGTTTTTGAAAATCGGACTAAACAACCTATGAGAATAAATATAAATTAGGATGTCACCATGGAAATGGAAAATACTGCATGAAGCAACTCGCAAAGCTGGTGTAAAAAATGAAGATGAGCCTGTTATTCCACAGGGAACAAAAACAGAATTGGACCACAGGTGTAATCATATTTTTAAAGAAAGTTGAAGCTGTGGGTGGGATTGTTTGCTACCTCATGAGCAGTGTCACAGAGAAGCAGGTGATTAACTGAATGGGAGGCAACACTTTGGTCTGAGGCAAGAAACGGATTTTACAAATGGGATACTACCACACTCATGTAATGGCTATAAGCTTTCAAAATTAGTAGGAACTGCTGCTGCAATGTTGCAGTT
This sequence comes from Protopterus annectens, assembly GCF_019279795.1. Lineage (NCBI taxonomy): Eukaryota > Metazoa > Chordata > Ceratodontiformes > Protopteridae > Protopterus > Protopterus annectens. Next base: position 1,236,947,972 of record NC_056735.1, on the reverse strand, counting down.
CTGCTACTGGAAGCAAAACAGAATCGGTAGGAGTTGCTCACAGAAGAAGGGAAAAAAAAGCAGATATGTGGGCATGGGCTAACTGTGATGTCACAAAATGGGAGGTAGTTAACAAGGATAGGTAAAAAACTTTCTTACACTGTGAAGGACACCAATGAGGCAAACACTGCTAAAAACTCCTGATATCCACCACGGCAGTAAAACTTAATAGTAAAATCAAAACTTTAATAAAAAGAATATAATATAAAATAAGCAGTCCTCAGCCTTCCGATAGGCGCTTTCGGCAAATAAGCCTTCCTCAGATCGTATAAAAAGGACTGTTCAGCTTTTGTATTTATAAGGCATCACAGCCATTCCTCATTTAGTTCTCTGACATGCCCTTGTTGCAAACCAAAAGGAGGCCAGCTAGCAGAGAGGTATAATTTCCTTCATTGTACTTAAAGGGGCAGTGCTTCTCTTTACTATAGGATTGTATATATGAAAACTAATAGCTATGGATGTGAATACATTATATGAATGAAGCAACATTCAAGTAAACTTGCTAATCATATTCCTTCTATTCTTAAGTGCAGGTTTTAATGGCACAATAGTATTCAAGCCTGGTGATCTGTTTGCTCTTAAATTCATTATCCAGCATGTTTCCCTTAGCTCTGTGCGATTATGAACATCCCCTCCTCTTGTGGTCTGACAGACTGCCTCTATGGTCTTAAATACAAAGTAATGAGAAGGATACTGTGCTACGTGGGCTGCTAAGGCATTATTGGGATCTTTCTGTTTGATGTCCCTCAAATGTTTGAGGATACGTTCCTTAAGACGTTGATCTGTTTTGCCAACATAAAAAGCACTACATTGGCAGCAAGTTGCTAAGTATATGATGTGGGAACTAGTACAATCAGCATAGACATTAAAATTGTACTGTTGCCTGGAGTATGGATGTACGAAAACATTGGAGCTGTTAATGGAGTTGCAAGCTTTGCATCTTAAGCACTTGAAAGTGCCCTTTCTATTAGAATTGGGCTTATTTCTTTCAAATCCATCTTTGTTGCAAATGAGACGTTTCAAATTCTTCTTATTCTTGTATAAGAATCTGGGCTGTTCACCTACATTGTCTCTTATTTTGTCATCAGTTGTCAGTACTGGCCAAAACTTCCTAATAATTTCACATACTTGCTTATTGTCAGCAGTGTATGTTAACAAACATTTAAGTTGCTGTGACTGAGTTTTAAGATCCAGGTTCTCATGATGACTCAATGTGGGTTCAGAGAAGTAGGGACGTCCCTTTCCTGTCCTTAATTCCTGTGGATCATGCTTCAATCTTAGATTCTTTCTTTTATAGGATCTTTTACTTAAATGTGTCTCAATATTTCTCTGTTCTGCTACAAAGTCTTCATTCTCAGTACATAATCTTGAGGTTCTTAAGATCTGATTCTCAAAGATGTTATCAAAAATATGTCCCGGGTGCATACTCCCCCTATGCAGATAATGATTTCTCCAGGTTTCTTTTTTATGAATTCCTGTACTGATACTTCTATCAGGATGCAGATGAATCTTTACATCCAGAAATTCTATGTTCTCCGAAGAATGTTTAACCACAAACTCTAGAAAATCAGTGCTCTCGTTGATAAAGTTGACGAAAAGGTCCAATTGTGTAGAGCTGCCTCTCCAAAGGATAAATACATCATCCACAAAACGGCCGTAGTACACTAGATATTGTTTCCAAGTGCTGAGTATCAGTTCATTATGTTCCCACTCAACCAGAACCAAATTAGAGTAACTCTTTGCACATGGGGTGCCCATAGCCACACCCCATGTCTGCAAATAGAAAGAATCCCCATACATAAAGATGTTATTTTCCAATACTAGTTCCAGCAAGGAACATATTGGTTCTACTCCCATACTGTTCCTTGCTAGGAAAGGTCTTATTGCCTGTAGATCATAGTCATTTGGAATCGCCGTAAACAAACTCTTGATGTCCATTGTCACTAGTAATAAATCTTCATATTTCTTAAGGTCCTTAGTAACTAAAAAGAGTTTTTCCAGAAAATCTCCTGAGTCCTTCAATACAGTTCCTGCTAGTGGCAGGGCCTTCTTTAATTCATTCTCCACATACATGGAAACAGGCTCAGTTACCCACCCCCTACCAGAAACTATGGGACATAGGGGTGGGTCAGCTGGATCCTTGTGAATTTTGGGGAGTCCACTGATGTATGGAAACATAGGTTTAGGGCAATCAAAGAAGTCATATAGTTCTTATGAGATATTTGCCTCTATCAATAGATCATATAGATGGCTACGAAAATGATCTACCTTAGTCATAGCTTCACTGCAACTTAATCTCTTATACGCTCTTTCATCATCCATCATAGAGAGCAGTTTATGCCTGTACCATACGGCTTCCATCACTACTATACATCCTCCCTTATCAGCAGGCTTGATGACCAAGCTGTCTGTCTCCTTTAGCTGATTCAGCATTTCATTCTCATTAGTAGTTAAATTGAAGAAACATCCTTGTCCTTTAGTTGTATTACCCCTTAGTTTGAAGATTTCATCTTCACATCATCTCAAGAACATCTCCACTGGTGGAGGATTAGGGGGAACAAAGCTACTCAATTTTGTATAAGGCAGCCGTCTACTGTCATTAGCTTGTCCAAAAATACATTTTAATGCAAGGTTCCTGCAAAACATTCTGATATCCAGAACAAATTCACTAATATCAGACGGTAAGGCTGGAATAACACTCAGGCCCTTGTCTAACAAGGAAATCATATCAGCGGACTCCCCAAAATTCACAAGGATCCAGTTGACCCACCCCTACATCCCATAGTTTCTGGTAGGAGGTGGGTAACTGAACCTGTTTCCATGTACGTGGAGAATTAATTAAATAAGGCCCTGCCACTAGCAGGAACTGTATTGAAGGACTCAGGAGATTTTCTGGAAAAACTCTTTTTAGTTGCTAAGGACCTCAAGAAATATGAAGATTTATTACTAGTGACAATGGACATCAAGAGTTTGTTTACGGCGATTCCGAATGACTATGGCTGAGTTTCACCAATAAAGTGCGGTTTCTCTTGGATTGCTCTCTCCTCTCCTCTTTTATTATGGTCTACAGGCAATAAGATCTTTCCTAGCAAGGAACAGCATGGAAGTAGAACCAATATGTTCCTTGCTGGAACCTGTATTGGAAAATAACATCTTTATGTATGGGGAGTCTTTCTATTTGCAGACATGGGGTGTGGCTATGGGCACCCCATGTGCAAATAGTTACTCTAATTTGGTTCTGGCTGAGTGGGAACATAATGAACTGATATGATACCCAGCACTTGGAAACAATATCTAGTGTACTACGGCCGTTTTGTGGATGATGTATTTATCCTTTGGAGAGGCAGCTCTACACAATTGGACCTTTTCATCAACTTTATCAACGAGAGCACTGATTTTGTAGAGTTTGTGGTTAAACATTCTTCGGAGACCATAGAATTTCTGGATGTAAAGATTCATCTGCATCCTGATAGAAGTATCAGTACAGGAATTCATAAAAAAGAAACTTGGAGAAATCATTATCTGCATAGGGGGAGTATGCACCCGGGACATATTTTTGATAACATCTTTGAGAATCAGATCTTAAGAACCTCAAGATTATGTACTGAGAATGAAGACTTTGTAGCAGAACAGAGAAATATTGAGACACATTTAAGTAAAAGATCCTATAAAAGAAAGAATCTAAGATTGAAGCATGATCCACAGGAATTAAGGAGAGGAAAGGGACATCCCTACTTCTCTGAACCCACATCGAGTCATCATGAGAGCCTGGATCTTAAAACTCAATCACAGCAACTTAAATGTTTGTTAACATACACTGCCGAGAATAAGCAAGTATGTGAAGTTATTAGGAAGTTTTGGCCAGTACTGACAACTGATGACAAAATAAGAGACATTGTAGGTGAACAGCCCAGATTCCTATACAAGAATAAGAAGAATTTGAAATGTCTCATTTGCAACAAAGATAGATTTGAAAGAAATAGGCCCAATTCTAATAGAAAGGGCACTTTCAAGTGCTTAAGACGCAAAGCTTGCAACTCCATTGACAGCTCCAATGTTTTTGTACATCCGTACTCCAGGCAACAGTACAATTTTAATGTCTATGCTGATTGTACTAGTTCCCACATCATATACTTAGCAACTTGCTGCCAATGTAGTGCTGTCTATGTTGGCAAAACAGATCAACGTCTTAAGGAACGTATCCTCAAACATTTGAGGGACATCAAACAGAAAGATCCCAATAATGCCTTAGCAGCCCAAGTAGCACAGTATCCTTCTCATTACTTTGTATTTAAGGCCATAGAGGCCCTTAGCAGCCCATGTAGCACAGTATCCTTCTCATTACTTTGTATTTAAGGCCATAGAGGCCCTTAGCAGCCCACGTAGCACAGTATCCTTCTCATTACTTTGTATTTAAGGCCACAGAGGCAGTCTGTCAGACCACAAGAGGAGGTGATGTTCATAATCGCACAGAGCTAAGGGAAACATGCTGGATAATTAATTTAAGAGCAAACAGATCACCAGGCTTGAATACTATTGTGCCATTAAAACCTACACTTAAGAATAGAAGGAATATGATTAGCAAGTTTACTTGAATGTTGCTTCATTCATATAATATATTCACATCCATAGCTATTAGTTTTCTCATATACAAATCTATAGTAAAGAGAAGCACTGCCCCTTTAATTACAATGAAGGAAATTATACCTCTCTGCTAGCTGGCCTCCTTTTGGTTTGCAACAAGGGCATGTCAGAGAACTAAATGAGGAATGGCTGTGATGCCTTATAAATACAAAAGCTGAACAGTCCTTTTTATACGATCTGAGGAAGGCTTATTTGCCGAAAGCGCCTATCGGAAGGCTGAGGACTGCTTATTTTATATTATATTCTTTTTATTAAAGTTTTGATTTTACTATTAAGTTTTACTGCTGTGGTGGACATCAGGGGTTTTTAGCAGAGGTAGTTAACAAGGTGGGAGGCAACATTTACTTTTCGGTCTGAGGAAAGCAATCCTTTTCAGAAACGAGACAGTGCCCCTTTAAAGGGGCAGTATCTCGTTTCAAAAATCAGTTGCTTGCTAGAGTGCTTTGTTTACATTTTAGTGCTGTGTAAGTCACATGCTCACTGAGAGGCAGGATTTTCACACAAGCTCTTTAGTATACTGCAGGTCAGATTTCACAAACTTCAGTGGGGGAATGGTCATTCTCTGCAATCTTTACAGTTTGTCCTTTTGTTTTTATCTTCCCCCACCCATAGGCTACTACATTAGCTGACTGACTGGTTTAGCCTCATCCAGAGATACAGTCCAGTCATACTCAGATCTGCAGCCTTTGTAGCAGTGAAATTACATCTTTAGTATGTGCTTGTTTTTTGTGAAACTTAGTGGAATGATTATCCCAGCCTAGGCAATTGTATTTGTTTCATGCTTGTTGATACATGCCCTTCTCCCTTTGCTGGTAATTGTTTTTCATATGGTCAGCAGTAGTGTTCCTTATTCATGCATGTACTCATGCACAGTGGCGTAACTATGAGAGGCGAAGTGAGGCAATTGTCTCAGGGCGCCAAGCGGCAGGGGGCACTTTGGGCCCCCTGGAATCCGCTGACTAGGTAATCATTTAATTTAAAAAAATAGTTTTTTTTTTTTTTTTTTAGGGCGTTCTTCTTTAAGAAGAAAGAAGTGTAGTCGCGGACGTGCTGACATCATCGCGCGCAGTGCAGCACATATTTTCAAGTTTGCGAGCAGGAACCGAAATGGACGGTTTAGAGGACTACTTGCGAGCGAGCGGTTTGGTTTAGAGGACTACTTGCGAGTGGGAACTGAAACAGACGGACGGACGGAAGATGGGATTTCAGAGTGAGTAATGTGTGGAAGATGGGATTTCAGAGTGAGAGGTGTGTGTGTGGGATTTCAGAGTGAGAGGTGTGTGTGTGTGTGTGTGTGTGTGTGTGTGTGTGTGTGTGTGTGTGTGTGTGTGTGTGGGGGGGATTTCTTTTTTACTTTTTTTACTTTTTTGCAG